>NC_134266.1:169079542-169351193 GCF_031893055.1 Leptodactylus fuscus
GAACCCTGTTTTCACCAGCACTGGCTAAATGTTGAGTATTGTAGTGTCTCAGAAGAAGGCCTCCCTAGTGACAACACATGCATGCTCAGTCAGGCCAAGCCTGCATGTGTATAATAAGTTCACTAGGAATATCTGTTGGAAGAAGGTTCCTATTAGTCTTATTTGTTTCTCCTTTCATTTTTGCATTAGGTAGTGGTAAATGAGTGCACACCTACATGTTGTGATGTTATGTACATGTTAAACTGTGTAGCAGTGTTACATCTTGCAGGATCAGTAATGTTGGTTTTTTCCACAGGTTATGTATAGAAGAATCCTGCAACAGGCTGGATTTATACAGTTTGCTCAGCTTCAGTTTTTAGAAGCAAAAGAATTATTCAGGTAAATGTTGCCTGAATGTTATAGCCCCATAATTATCTTATTGTATTAGTGTATGTGTATAGACAATTTTCAGCTGTCAATAAAAATTAATGTAGAAATTCAATGAAAGTGATGTTTTGATAACAGATACATGTATCAAATTATATTGGTAAAATGTGTGATCAATGACTTCTGCCTTAGACATATATCCAGACTATAAGACTTATTTTTTTTTAGTAGGGAAAAACCTTCAGAAAAAAATCCCTAGCAGTGCCAGTCCACACTGACCGGCTGTTTGCACAGTTCTCTGCCCAACACCACTCTGTGAAATCGGTGCTGGAGAGGATGGTTCAGTTGGCTGAAAGGGGACTGCGGCCGCCAGCTGTCCGGACCCTGCCACTCTTAAGCATGTATACGTTACTTTCAAGGCAGCAGGGTTCAGTAATTTTCTCTGCTGCCTGTACAACCTGTGTGAAGGCTGCAGGAATGATACTGATCTTTGCTGCTGCTGCACTAATGTATTAGTAATAAAGGATAGCAGTCGGGAGTTTTTCTTGACCTCTGTTAGTCTGTATGAAGTAAGGCGCATTATACATTATAGCCCGTCAGTGCCCCATGCAGTATGATGCTCCTTGGTGTCCCTTCCCCCATTAAATTTTAATTTGTAGCTAGTGTCCCAGCACATTATAACTTTCTTTAGTGCCCTCATACAGTATAATGCTAAGTTATTGCTCCCCACTCAGTTCAATGCCCCATTAGTGCCACCTACACAATATATTGCCCCTTAATATCACACACAGTATACTGTGCAGTTTGTGCCCTCATAGTCATATTAGCGCCCCCACACAGAGTAATGCTTCTCAGTGCTGCCCATACAGTGTAATACCATATTACTCCTCCCAAACGGTGTAATTCTTCTTGGTGCCCCCTATACAGTATAAACCTGATGTACGTCTTCTAGCCAGATCTGTCTTATTGTCTGAAAAACATAGTAATTGCCAGTTTTAAGAATTAATTATAAGCAGAATTTTAATGCTCCCTCGGAAGTTGACCACACCCCAAAACAATAAGCCGTACCAGAGTAACCATTCCGGTCACAATGTGTAATTTTGGCTTGCCATGCACAGTAAAGGTGAAATTGTAGTCCTAATGCAAGTGTTTATCTGGGGGAAAAACTGGACGAGGGATATCTTGAATTTCAGAAATGTTCTCATTGTCTTAATCTTGAGCACAACTTTTTTGCTATAATGGAACATTTGAAGTACATTGCCTACTAATTGGGGGGGTTATAACTGTCGTAGTGCCCTCCACAGGTAATAGTGTGTGTATGCACGCACGCACACACACACGCACTATTGCTGTTATAATTGAATGAAGGCCCATACTCTACCCATGCTTTTATTAAGGGAGTTGTCCAGCCCGCCAATAAATTCTGCTTGATATGGAGAGAGATCTTCATTAAGTATAGGGAATTGTATAAATGTAATCTGTTACATATGCACTTTTTTTTGGTGCAGAAAATGTTGGGAACCATTGTGCTAGCATACTTAATCCTATTCAGAGATTTCAGCTATTGAAAATGTGACAACACTCCTAGCTGTCTTCTGTAACCCTTTGGATGTTGAAAAGTTGGGTTGTTTTCAATTCATTATATTCATAGATTGTATTTGTTTTTATATTGTAGAACCAGTCACCTTGATATCCGGGAACTTATCTCTCTCTATCCCCTTCTCCTGCCATCATCTTCTGCCTTTATCCGTGCACATCCTCCTCTTCATGAATATGCCGATCTCAATCAGCTGACAAGAGGCGACCAGGAGAAAGTTGCGAAGTGCAAACGTTTTCTCATGTCCTATTTAAGTGAAATCCGCAGCACGGAAGTGGCCAATGGGTACCAGGAAGATGTAGATACTGCCTTGCTAAAACTTTATGCAGAAGCAGATCATGAAAGCCTTTTGGATTTGTTGGTCTCAGATAATTCCTGTGAAGTGGCAGACAGCGCTACATGGTTGGAGAAGCACAAAAAGTAAGTGGTGTTTAGCTTTTAGTGACCTGCACATTCCGATTATTTGGTGCTTATGGTAGGAGCACCAATTATTATAGACTTTGGTAAGTTTAACTCTTTTCCTCTGCATGGAGGTTAAACTAAAAAAAAATAAATGTTAGTTTTGAGAGGGTCACACGGTGGCTCAGTGGTTAGCACTGCAGCACTGGAGTCCTGGTGCTCAAATCCCGCCAAGGGAAAAAAAACATCTGCAAGGAGTTTGTATGTTCTCCCTGTGTTTGCATTGGATTTCAATCCCATATTCCAAAAAGACATACTGATAGGGAAAAAATGTACATTGTGAGCTCTATGTAGTGTTCACAATCTACAAAAAAAAAAGTTAGTTTCATTGATTTGAATGGGGAATGGGGGGAGTGTCATATGATGCAAGTGTTTCATATGAATATACCTGCACAGTGTTTTAGGCCTTTATCCAGGTAGATGTGGGTATGTCTCTGGATTGAAGCAAGTCTGTTTACACAAACTGGGGTTGAGGAAGATGGCTGACCCAATGGCCGTTTTAATTTCTGTGGGTAAAAAGTAGTGTTCTTCCAAAAAAATCTTTCTTAACCTATCACAGGAGCTAATAATGATGAAGTGGGAAGTGGTTTTTATTTATCTACTAAGGCTAGCTTCACATTTACGTAGGAATCTTTGTGGGAGACTTTGCCGCATAGTCCGTCTAAAATCTTTTTTTCTGCTGGTTTTAGATTGAAACTCCTCTATCGGCTATGGGTGTCCACAGGTAACCGCTTTTTTTTTAGCGGACAGGCTCTCCATCTTTCAGATCCCCATGCAGGCAGACGGATGCTAGTGTGAACCTAGTGCAAGAAAGATGAAAATGTACAAATAAAACTAATAGGACCAATAATAGATATGTGTAACAGAATATTTTTGTTTTCTTCAGGTATTTTGCACTTGGTTTATTGTATCACTACAACAAGCAGGATTCTGCTGCTGTGCAGGTAACTGAATCAACTTGCCCACTTTTCCTAGGATTGTATTACCTGAACTTTATATTTTGCATTGAAAGCGTCACTAAACTCAAGATTTTCTGGCAGCATTTGTTATTAATGTTCTAATATAGTTTAACAAATATTGTCTCCTTTGTGAAATCCATCTTTTTTTTTTTTGCATGTGTATTGAGGTATACCCTGTGAACTCCACCCACACATTTTCCCTTCATTACACACAAGCCAGCACGCAGTGAGAAGTAGGGTACACCTCTTAATAGAGAGGCAAAGGAAACTATAAATAACAGCAGGATTTCACAGAAAGGAGCCAGAGAAAAATAGTGCAGTACTGTTAGGGAGCGTTCACACTACCGTCAGTGTGAAGATTTTGAATGGACATTAGCAGCAGACACTAGCTGTGTCCTTGACATTTTGTATTGATTTAAATGGAGATCAAAACCACCAGCAAAACACGACATGTAGGGTTTTGTCTCTTTGTCTCCGTGTTATTCTATGTGCATTATTTGTAGTTAATAAAATATTTATATTTTATTTTTTGGTTCCTCTTTTTTGGAGTTAGTTTTAGGTACTGAACAGTTTATTTCATTTGACTTTAGTTCAACTGTGAAAGTGTCTCTGTAGCACTCATGTGATTGGTTGTATTGAATAAACCTGTAATAATACACCCATAACTGGCTGTGGGCCCATACTGTATCTCAATGTGTCTAAAATGTATAGCATGTCAGTACCTATTTCCATCTTGGCTGACTTTGAGTTCAATGAATGAAAATATCTATGCAGATGACATTGCATGCTAATAATTTATATATTCCAATTTCTGCAGAGTGTAATATTTCTGCAGTTAGATGAGATCTTTTTACTGTGTACACAATTGTTTGCATGGAGTGGAATATTACAGCCGTAGTGTACTTCAGGATGTATTGTGCAATATTTCCCTGACAGTATCTGCTTTACCCTCAATGACGATTGATTTCTTGAGAAGAGAATATATTTTAAATAAGTTGAACGGCAGAAGACAAACATTTGCAAGGTTGCATAGTGAAGCAAAGCCACCATATTTGCTGACCAAAGTGGACAATAACCAGTTTTAATAAGAAATCTTTGTCTGTCCCTTCTTCCAGGTTTGGGTTAGAATTGTGAATGGTGAGCTTGAAGACAACACTCGGCCAGACCTGTTTGAGTATATAGTGGACTTCCTGACTTTCTCCAAAGACCAGCAACTGGTGTGGCAATATGCAGACTGGGTTTTGCAGAAAAGTGAGCAGGTTTGTGGTTCTTGGCTTGGGTTAAGGTAGTAAGCATTTTAGACATGGTCAAGAAGTGCTCAGAGTTCTAAAACTTAAAGGGGTTGGCCACTTTCAGACCAATATTGACAAACAAATGTACAATAGAAAGATATACAATTTCCCAATATACTTTCTGTATTAATTCCTCACGGTTTTCTAGATCTGCTTGCTGTCATTCATTCTGTTCAAGTGGATAAAACTCTGACCATGGTCATGTGATTTACAGTCCATGGTCATGTGATGAGGACACAGGTGTACAGCTGATTACCAGGCAGATGTCTGATTATTGTGCTGTAACTATAACAAGCAGCACCTGTGTGCTCATCACATGACCATGGACCGTAAATCACATGACCCCCCCCCCCCCCCTCTCCCAAATGCACTGTTGGAGTGGTTTTATTACACTCAGCGGCACCATCTGCATAGAGGATGGAGTACAGGCTGTAATGGCAGCAGGCCATCTGCGAAATTGCCAGCGGCTAAACAACTTAAATGTTATGCTGCGACTAAAACCCACAGTGTAAAGTGACTTGTGCTGCAGGCTTTAAACTCATAGCATGTCATTTATTGCTGTGGGTCACACGAAGGCTGAAAGTCATAGGAGGCCTCAGATGATTTTCCTGCAGGGTGTTGGTCCCATTTAGCCCTGGTATAATACTGTCCTTACGGTCAAGATATAATAACAGTATAGTGGTTCTACAACTCTGAATATTACCTATGGATTTATTTACATGGGACTTTTTGGCTTTTTTTTTTTTTTTTTTTTTTTTTAATACACAGTAGTTTTCTATTGACTATAAAACTTGGCAAAAAAAAAAAAAAAAATCCTATCTCCTGTCAACATGCCCAAGAGTGTGGTAGAAAATGTAAGTATTCTCAAAAGTTGTAAAGGGTAAAAACGTAACACAAAATAAAGTCAAACCCATTAACACCATAGTAACATTGTCTTTTCTGCTTGGTTTCCTTTGCGCCTATACAAAAGATTGACAAGATTTCTTATATGCTGTTTAGAATCTTTCCCTACATCTTTTCTAATCTTTCAGGTTGGGGTTGAGATTTTTACTAAACGGTCATTAGAAGAACAGCTGCAGAATGAGGGTTTCTGTCCCGATAAGATTGTCGATCATCTCTGCAAGTACACTAAGGCTTTACTTATCTACCTGGAACACTTAGTCATGGAAAAGAATATTCAGGTAAGGCTGTGAAATACTTACAAATCCTACAATTTTGACTATCAAATGAACTTTATTTATGGTTCTTGTACCCAGTGCCATGGAGATTGCAGTCCCTCTGCTGTTGTTTACCAGGTACACACCTGCCCAGGAAATGCCTGCTTAGCCAGTCAGCACTGAACTAGTGACTGAGCAGATATTTCCTGTCAACGCTAAAGAGCACTGGGAACCTGGCACATATTAGAACAGCAGCGACATGGGAGTAGTGTTATTTTTCTGTGCATGGTAACCAATTTAAAGGGAATCTACCACCCCTCGCATGCTTATTCAGCTGCTATCTCCACATTATAGATCTTATTAAACTGATAAATAAACATTTGTTCCGTATGTAGATTTGGAGAAAACAACTTTAGTCTTATGCAGATGACACGTTTGGTGCATTGGGGGCCTTCAGCCCTGGGAACATTGCTCTTACTGTTCAAGTAGGATGTGTATTTTTACTAGGAGGAACACTTTTCACTGCACAGGGTTGCACAAGCAGGACCTGGTAGGGGCCTTAGTTGCAAGAGCAGTGGTCAGGCACATGAAGACCCGCTTCCAGTGCACCAACTGCTGCATTTACATAAGGCTTCAAAGTTTGTTTTTTTTTCCTCCGGGCCCACAAAAGTTACATGCATAACAAAGATTTGTTTATCAATGTAATGTGCTCTGTAACACATTTGTGACAATTGAATGTCCTTGGGGAAGATGGTAGACTCCCTTTAAGTTCTGCTCACATCTTTGTTGTAGCTTTAATTTTTAACCAAAGTGTTTTACCCAATGCATTGCTTTATCTTCTTGTCAGATACAGCTAAATATGGCTGTTTGGTATTTACGACTCACTCCCTAGGTACATCTTTCTTCTTTAGCGCAAGTTGTCGGGTTGATGACTGTCCCTATTTTTGGCTACTCCCCCCAACCCCCCCCCCCCCCCCTCTTCCGCTCCTCTTAACATGCTTTTAGCTGCTGATCCATGACTGTTATCTCTGTCTTTAAAGGAGACAGGTGAGCACAAGAAATCGTGAGATGGAAAAACCCTTTTAAAAATATTCCATCAGTGCCCTTACTTCCCAACCCCCACAAAAACAAATACTGTTCTAACTGCGTTCTCATGGACCTGCAGCCTCCGGCTGTAATGTCTGTGGATCGGCACTCATTGCGCTTCTTTGCTGCAGACAATATCAGCTGAAGGCAGAGTAATGTTCTCTACTATTGTATTCAAACTCTGTGTCCCAAGGACACAGTGTTGAAATAACTGCCTGCTGCCCAGAAAAGTGGGACCGCACCCAAAATGCAGGACTGTCCTATTAAGTCTGGGGCGGATGAGGGGGTCCAATTCTAGGGCCTGGTGTGGATGCACCATTGGCCCCGTATGGTTCATGCGGCTCTGGTTGTTTGTTGCATTACATTTATCTTGCTCTAGCCTATTGGTTTAATAGACTGCCATTATCTTTCTGTCTGTGTACAGAAAGAAAAATACCATACACATCTAGCTGTGCTGTATCTTGAAGAAGTGCTACGTCTGAAGTCAGTGGAGTCTTCAGACCAGTCTGGATTGGAAGATTTGCGTCAGAGGTTCCAGAATCTGTTACAGCAATCTGATCTGTATCGAGTTCTCTTTCTTATCGGTGAGTGTGTTGTCAGGAGGCATTTCATACCATGTTAGAATAGTGGGCATGCCTAATGTACAAACGGTTATATCAATTGCTTTTTAGACAAAATTTGCCATAAACTTACTGTTGCTCGGCAGCTCATGAAAGTATACCTTGTAAAAGATTCTGATGTCATCCATTTACACGCATGCATGCATGCATACATACAGTACATTAATGTTCCTGGAGTTGTTTAGAAGTTGGTTTTAACTTTTTTTTTTTTTTTTATTTTTTTTTTATTTTACAAAAGTTTAGTATAAACAAACAAAAGAAAACTCACAATAACAAAAAATACCCTCCAACCCACAGGGTGGGAAAGAAAAAAAGAAATTCACTAACCACGCCATCACATATTTTTTGAGCATCACTTAAAACTCTGTCAGGGTTCCCAATTAGTTTTAAAAGCAGATTCCTTAAGAAAATATTTTTCATACAGTAGATCTCTGTAAGTGGACTTTGTCCATAATTTATTGTAAGGACTAATAATTATGACAATTTTTAAGGAGTCATTCACACTACCATTAGTATTGTCCTTTGCTAATATCCGTTGCAAATTATTAACAATGGATTTCAAGGGGATTTTATCTGTTGTTCGTTAGTGTCCATTTACAAAAATCTGCAATTATTAAGGTGTATCTGTTCAAAATAAGATTTACGACGGAAGTCAAGCATCCATTATTTTTTAACATTAATTTTTGTGGCTAACTGACAGTAATTTTTATTTATATAGCGCCAACATATTCCACAGCACTGTACAATTTGTAGGGTTCAAATACAAAGATACATTACAAAGAAATAGTCACTTCACACAATGGGACTAAGGACCCTGCTCGCAAGAGCTTACAATCTGAGGTAGAGGGGGGGTGGCACAAGACGGTGGCATCGGAGGTAGCATTGCTTATGCAGCGGTCAGACAATTTTGTAATAGAGGTTACTGTCATTACACAAATATAAAACTGTATGAGCCCTCACCAGTATTGTCCTTTAACATGTGGATGGAGCTTGGACCTATAGAGCTAGCCTGAAACTGCATCATATCATGTGGGAGATGGCTCAGAGGAGGGTTCAATTTAGGGATTCTAATTACGAAACGGAAGGGTTTACATTAGGAATTGTGATAGGCTTGTCTGAAAAGATGCGTCTTCAGTTTGCGCTTGAAGCTGTAGAACTTGGGAGTTAATCTGATTGTGCGGGATAGAGCATTCCAGAGAAGTGGTGCAACTCAGGAGACATATTGTATGAGTGTGGGAGGTTCTGATAATAGAGGATGTAAGTGTTAGGTCATTGAGTGAACGGAGAGTACGGGTTGGGCGGTAGACAGAGATGAGGGAGGAAATGTAGGGAGGTGCTGCATTATGGAGAGCCTTGTGAATGAGCGTGATAAGTTTATGATTTCTGTAATGAATGTAGCCAATGTAGTGACTGACAGACTGGAGGCATCGCTGTAGCGTCCATACTGATAGATGAGCCTGGCCGCTGCATTCAGAATAGATTGTAGAGGGGAGAGTTTAGTAAGGGGAAGACCGATTAGTAAGGAGTTACAGTAGTCAAGGCGAGAATGAATCAGAGCAACAATAAGTGTCTTTAGTGTATCTCTGGTGAGGAAAGGGCGTATTCTGGAGATTTCTGAGGTGGAGGTGACATGAGCGTGCAAGTGATTGGATATGGGGAGTGAAGGAAGGGTCTGGGTCAAACACAACCCCGAGGCAGCGGGCCTGCTGCCTAGGAGTTATACACTCACCGGCCACTTTATTAGGTACACCATGCTAGTAACGGGTTGGACCCCCTTTTGCCTTCAGAACTGCCTCAATTCTTCGTGGCATAGATTCAACAAGGTGCTGGAAGCATTCCTCAGAGATTTTGGTCCATATTGACATGATGGCATCACACAGTTGCCGCAGATTTGTCGGCTGCACATCCATGATGCGAATCTCCCGTTCCACCACATCCCAAAGATGCTCTATTGGATTGAGATCTGGTGACTGTGGAGGCCATTGGAGTACAGTGAACTCATTGTCATGTTCAAGAAACCAGTCTGAGATGATTCCAGCTTTATGACATGGCGCATTATCCTGCTGAAAGTAGCCATCAGATGTTGGGTACATTGTGGTCATAAAGGGATGGACATGGTCAGCAACAATACTCAGGTAGGCTTTGGCGTTGCAACGATGCTCAATTGGTACCAAGGGGCCCAAAGAGTGCCTAGAAAATATTCCCCACACCATGACACCACCACCACAGCCTGAACCGCTGATACAAGGCAGGATGGATCCATGCTTTCATGTTGTTGACGCCAAATTCTGACCCTACCATCCGAATGTCGCAGCAGAAATCGAGACTCATCAGACCAGGCAACGTTTTTCCAATCTTCAATTGTCCAATTTCGATGAGCTTGTGCAAATTGTAGCCTCAGTTTCCTGTTCTTAGCTGAAAGGAGTTTCACCCGGTGTGGTCTTCTGCTGCTGTAGCCCATCTGCCTCAAAGTTCGACGTACCGTGCATTCAGAGATGCTCTTCTGGCTACCTTGGTTGTAACAGGTGGCTATTTGAGTCACTGTTGCCTTTCTATCAGCTCGAACCAGTCTGGCCATTCTCCTCTGGCATCAACAACGCATTTCCACCCACAGAACTGCCGTTCACTGGATGTTTTTTCTTTTTCGGACCATTCTCTGTAAACCCTAGAGATGGTTGTGCGTGAAAATCCCAGTAGATCAGCAGTTTCTGAAATACTCAGACCAGCCCTTCTGGCACCAACAACCATGCCACGTTCAAAGGCACTCAAATCACCTTTCTTCCCCATACTGATGCTCGGTTTGAACTGCAGGAGATTGTCTTGACCTTGTCTACATGCCTAAATGCACTGTTGCCGCCATGTGATTGGCTGATTAGAAATTAAGTGTTAACGAGCAGTTGGACAGGTGTATCTAATAAAGTGGCCGGTGAGTGTAGTAAGGCCTGAGATTACAATGTATATATCAGGGACAGATCTATTAGATGATGGAAACAGTAGTAGTTCCGTCTTAGAGAGATTTAGTTTCAGAGCGAATATATGACATTTAAAACAGCAGAAAGACTGTCGCTGTTACTCTGTATTAGTGCAGGGGTGACGTCATGGGAGATGTATATAATTGGGTGCCAAATCTGGTGATGGCTTGTCCAATGGATGGGGCGTCTGTTTTATACTATTACCACTTTTTTTTTTTTTTTTTTTTTTTTTTTTTTTTTTTTTTTGTGTATACTCAAAGCAGAAACTACAAAAAGGACAATATAAAAAGTGTCAATTATGATAAACGTTAATTTATTTTTTTAAACGGACACTATCAGAACAGATATCCAACAGTAGTGTGAACACCCTCTAAGGATATGTAAAGATTTCAAGCCAAAAATAACAGTTGTAAAATCAATTTTATCTGTGCTTTCTTATATTGTTTTTTAATTACACTGGAATCACCTAGCAAAATTAAAGTAATATTATTGACATGATCTGAAGACATTAAATTAATATAATCTAAAAGCTGGACCCATTGAAGATGTAATTTGGGACATCTCCATAAAAAATGGACCAGGTCGCACTCTCGTGCACCATGCTTCACAGCTAGATCACCCTGAACTGTGAAAAACAGTGAGATTTATTGACACACTCTGTAAATTATTGTATATAGAATCCTATTGATATCCTATCAAATTTGGCTTTTTTTTTTTTTTAAATACACAATGAATTTTATTTTTTTTCTGGCTTCCCAGTATGTTGTATAGAATATTAAATTGTTCCATTATGAAGTACAATTTGTCTTGTAAAAAATTAGCCCTCAAATGAAATAAATAAAAACTAAATAAATCAATAAATCCTACATTTTGAAAGTCAAACAGTAAGAAACGGAAAATCGCTGTATCTTCGAGGGGGGTCAAGTGCGGGTTCACACGACAGAATATTTCCATAGATGTTATGTTTTCCACATCAAAATCCACCTATAAACCATGTTCCTTTTGGTAAATCCACACAGTAGTTCATATAGTTACAACTTTTTCAGCCACAGATTTCAAAAATAGCACTACAGGAAAAAAAGGCTTTACATTGTCAGTTCTTACAATAGTTGCTGACCACTCGCAGATCCATGGCATGTCAACCTCAAACTTGCGTTGTGGATTTCACTTAATCTTCTTTTGAACATACCCTTAGGCATATAGAATTTTTATATATGTGATAGTTCATTCCTCAATTAAGGTGGTGCCAGTATGGAAGTGGCTTATCTTCATGGTCTGTGTTTGGTCAGTAATTTTAGAGATGAGCGAATAGTATTCGAAACTATACCTCGCTCCATAGGAATGAATGGAAGCGGCCGGCGCTTAACCCCTTGCTGTTCGTCCGCTTCCATTCATTCCTATGGGAGCAATGTATTCGAAACTGTTTCGAATGTTATTCGAATCAACTCTAGTCAGCATCTACCGGTCATGGCCAACCTAGAGCTCTGCTTGTGCTCACTTATTTAAAATGTTTTCTCTTTCAGATAAAATCAAAGACACAGATCTGCACATGGAGCGGGCGATATTACATGGAAAGCTGGAGGAACACGATCAGGCTTTAAATATCTTAGTTCATCAATTAAAAGACTTTGCTGCAGCTGAGAACTATTGCATATGGAACTCTCGGGGCAAGGATGCATCTTATCGTAAAAGACTCTTCCAGCTCCTTCTTTCTTCCTACCTCACACCGTCCAAGCCTGACAATTCACTGACTATGGCTGCTGTAGACTTGTTGAACAACCATCCTACAGATTTTGATGCCTCCAAAGTGTTGCCGCAATTACCAGAAAACTGGTCAGTGCAGCTTTTGTCCCCATTCCTAACTGGGGCCATGCGGGAGCATGTTCATGCAGTAAGGATGTCCCAGGTGGCAGTTGGACTCGCAAAGGCAGAGAATCTAATTTATATGAAAGAAAAGGTAAGAAGCATTTATGGATTTCTTGTGTTCTAGACACAATTCAGATACCATTTAGTTTTAAATTTATTTTTTTTTTTATTTTTATTTTTTTTTTACAAAATATTTAATGTGGCATTGTGAATTAACACTAGATACTTTTATCACTTTCCCCCCCCCCCCCCAGCTGAAGATGATGGAGAAGCCAATAGTTCTTACAGAGAAGAAATATTGCCATGTGTGCCGGAAGCCATTCCAAGAACCGGTGTTTGTCAGAACCCCCACTGGGCATATTGTCCATACCCACTGTGCTACAAGCCAGCGTGTGAACAGCAGCATTGATGGCCACACATCCAATCCTAGTAAACGAACTTGAGATCAAATCATTGAGCTTAACGGTTGCTGTAACTTCTCATGATAAATCTCCTTTAAGGAGAACTGTGAAGCGTCCATGTGATGTCATGAAAACAGTTTATCAACATTTGTGAAGGTAGAAGTCAGATATGATCTGACTTGGTAAGATGTGGGTGCAGAAAGAACATAAGGGATATGTAACACAGTCCTTTGTTCAGTGGGGAACGTCATAAGAATCATTATTTTGAACTTAATTGAAGCTTTTTGCATTTTTAAAGGTATTTGCACTGAAGAAATTTTACATATGCTGTGATGGGGAAATAGAAAACATTCAAGTCCACCATAGGTTTATTCACTGTTGGAAAAATGATTTATGTAGGCATAAGCAACTATGGTGAAGGTGGGTCCATTATGGGTGTCATTTTGTATTGTATTACTCCCACCAAATGAAACCATGTTTGCTCAGAACATTCCATAGCAGGTGATCAACTATACTATGGGCTCTTTGATGTGTCTTGCATCACCTTTTCCCTATAAAATGAAGTGATGGTGTTAAAGACAGTTCAGTGTACTAAGATGACATGATTTCTACCTGATTTTTTTTTTTTTTTTTGTCTTGCTTTTTACACAGTTGTTCATTGGATCTCTTCTACAATTTTAATCTGCCGAATTGATAACGTGATGGGCTCCATGCCTTATTTCTTCCAGAATTAGTCATGTAACAATACAGCATGGTTGATAACTAATGTGCATATCATTAAAAAGCTGTTGGCAAAGTGGGGGACTATAGATTGTGGCTTCAGGAACATGTCTCATCTAATGTATGCATGATGGCAACCTTTAACATCAAATGGATCTTCTGTTTCCCAAACAATTATAATGTCAGACTCTCTCCCTACTCCGTTTTTGAGGGTACAGTTAATATACCTCTCTACTTGTCTGTCTGGTATACTTTTTGAAGTGTATACCATTATATGTACATTCTGAATAACCTGCTGAATAATTGTTGCCTTCCACATTTAATTTACTTTGCAATATTAATTATCAAGCATATATATGTTCCATACATACCATAAGTATATTAGCAGGCACTTTTGCTGGAAGGGTAAATCCTTGGTTCATGTCATCTTGTTTTAAATGGATTATGGAAATGTAACATCATTTTAATATGGTTATGAATGATGCCATTCCCAAGATAGGAATATGTTAAATAAATAAAAATCTTATATCCATGTCTAAAAGCTGTTATGACTGATGATCATGGGTGGGAAAAAAATGTTTCCACCACTTCTACTATCTATTCCACATAATATGCCATTCCTATTCCATGTGTCCTTGTATCATTACCATCAAGTTCCATCATTGTATTGTCTATCACCTCTGATCACCAGAAACCATTGAAACTTTTATTGGAAGGAAATGGGTTTACCAGAAGGCAATCCACTGTTATATGATCTCTGTCCAGATGTAACTCTTCAATAATGTGCATATCACGTTCCTTTGTCAGCCCTTTCATGCATGACTTTTGCATCAGTCCCATCATAAATGCATCCACTCCTGAATTAAAGGGGTGTTTCAAATATTTTTAACCCTTAGGGAGGCTTAAAATGACAGACACTAAATACTGACATCCATTTGGCTGGGGATTCAGTGGAAAGTCTCTGTACAGGTTGCTAGTCTTCCTGACTTTTTGTCCACATAGGAGCACATCAGCCGATCAGTGGCTGAGCAGTCGTGTTCTGTACAAATGGAATATTGGCTCTCCGTCAATGAATGGCTGATGTGCTTGCAGAAGATAAAGAAAAGCCAGAGATACTCTCCTCTAGATCTCAGGCTGAACAGACAGGTAAGTGGGACAGATTTATGAAGACTTGCATGACCATTGCAGATAAAGTCTGGTCATGTGCATTGCAGCTTAGTAACTCCATGGGGATCATAGTAATAGCAGGTAACCCCATCATGTCCCTCACATTAACCCCCTGTGTGCCTCACATAAGAGTTACTCATATGTGGGACATATGGGGGTAGTAATTGGGTATCTTCATAATTAAGGTCCTTCATTAGTACCCTCATGTGTCTCACATATTATTAACCCTTATATGAGGCACACAGGGGTTAATATGAGGCACATGATGGAGTTAACTGTTATTAATGTGAGGCACAATGAGTTACCGAAACTAAATTAAAAACCCCAAATGCCTGACATTAATAGGCAGAGTAACTAAAGGAAGGTCCCTGTGTGTGTCACTTTACTGTAGCTTCCTCTGCTCCATACAACAGACATCTTCTATAAGACACAATGGATCCTGGCCACTCATCTGCAGGGTAGATGCTAAATCCTAGTGTGCAAAAGGACCTCTGACGTCATGACCATGTGTTCGGAGTGTGGGCGGAGCTACTAGGATTTAGACTCAACCTTATCTGCAGATGTTACATACCAGTTCGTGGTGAAACATAGAAGGATCTGCGACACTTGTTCAATAAATTTTAAAATCCAATGATTTTATTCATATCTTCTTCTTTAAAAATTCACAAAAAACACTCCATGTAGATAGAAAAAACACATACGAAAGATAGTCGGACAAGACAATATAAAAACCGCTGTCAGTAACGCATGATAATGGCTGATGCGTTTCGAGACCAACCTGGTCTCTTAATCATAGCTCTTGTGCGTATTTGCTGGTCTGCTGACAAAGCTAGTGAGTTTAAATAATGTTACCTAACAGATGTATCCCATTAACATAATAAGCTACGTCACCATGAATTTTAAACAGATGCTTTCCGTAACTTCATAAAACAAATGCAAGTATGGTATAACAACTTTAGCATCTGTACAATATTTCACCAAAAATACAAGATAGAAAGTCTCCTGTCAATAAATATAGATCGTACCAACATAAATATAACCAGTCACTTAAGAACGACAATTCATCTGTTGGTTATATACATTGTATCTGACCGATCTTTAATTACGATCTCATAACCCCAAGGCCGGCCACACTATTTATGTTCTAAAGCTTTTGCTATGCGGGACATGTTGTTCTAGATGTTTTTACCTTATATTACACGGAACTCTCGCTGTACCTTCTGCCTCATGGATTCTCCGGTCACGTGATGCAATCGCTCCTATCCGCTAGTCTCTTACTATTTTTTTTTTTTTTTTTTTTTTTGTTAAGAGACCACGTGTCAGGATTCAACCAATAAACGATCTTTTCCCTTCTCATAACACAATGTGTGGGAGTTTCCTTTAACTATTAACCCTAACTAACCCTGCAATGCCACCCGCAACTGAAGAACCACAAGACGCAATGCATCACCCACAGGTAAGTATGTTACAATAAGCTTAGCCACATTATCAATAAATAAAGGTGAGGTCTGTTCTCATGTTTAACCCTGTTGGCTGTCTACTGTTAAATCTATAGATCCATAAAGCCTCCCTTTTGTGTAAAAGTTTTTTACGATTCCCACCTCTAATAGAATCTGCTACACTTTCTAATCCCCAAAATTTAAATGTTCTCATGGAACCTTTATGAATGGACGAAAAATGTTTTGAAGCCGCAGATATACCTTCTAATGAACTCTTTTCACTGTCCTTAATATGTTCTAATATTCGAGTTCTTATGGATCTACTTGTGCAACCCACATAATCTAATTTGCATTCCTCACATTTAATACAGTAAACTGCAAATGTGGTATTACAATCCATATGAGTATGATATTTTACTGTATAATTAGAAGCATAGCTTCTTATTGTGTCCATATCATATGTATATTGACAGGTACGACATTTGGGTTGTCCGCATCTATAAAAACCTGACGGTTCTGTATTGTTATTGGCTGGCAGTGGATATAAAAAAACTAGGTGCTAAAGTTCTACCCACTGTGTCCCCCCTCCTGGAGACAAATCTAACTCCTTGTTGTAAAATCTTATTCGCTGTAATGTCTGTTTCTAAGATAGTTAAATTCTTTTTCACTATTTTAATAATCTCATTATATTCCGAACTATATTTAGTGCTAAAAGTTAAACCTGATGTTGTTTTATTCCCTGATTTTGTGTCATTTTTACTTTCACATAATAGTTCTTTCCTTTCCCTTTTTTCTATTTTAACAAGTGCTCTATTCAACATCCATTGAGGATAGTCTCTTGTTGTTAATCTATCCAGGACTTCTTGTTTTTTTTATTTCAAAATCCTCCGTTTCACTACATGCACGTTTGGTGCGAATTAATTCCCCCACAAGTCCCATTGAAGTGAATGGGGAGTGCCGGCGTATACGGCAAGCTCTGCTTATGCCGGAGCGTACACGCCGACACTTCCCATTCACTTCAATGGGACTGCTCGGCGTGAAAGAAGCAGCCCATTCATTTCTATGGGGAGCGCTCGTATGCCGGCTCCCATAGAGATGAATGGAGCTGCTTTAGACGCCGCTTATTCTGAACGTGTTTAACGTTCAGAATAAGCTAGCGTTTACTCAGTGTGAATGCACCCTTAAAGGGGTTATCCCATCACAAGGATCCTATCTATACTGCTTGTTAAGGTGGATGTAAGACTTTTCCTAAATACACTGCTTCAGCAAAACTGCTTTGTTTGTCCACTATCTTACTTTATTCAATTCTTTGTGGCCACAGCCCTGACTTAGCTGCTCATGAGTCAAGTGATGTATCTGCTGCTCTCAGGGGGGAGGGAGCCTGTGTATCTAGCTATTCCTGTGTTTACACCACGTGACCTTCCTGCTATCAGGGGAGAAGAGCTGCTTTCATTTCTTCTGTCTTCCTAGTTATCAGGCTAGCTGAGGGCTCGTTCACATCTGCGGCCCAGTCTCCGTACTTAGGTTTCCGTTTCCTGCCTAAAACACAGGCAGGAGACAGAAACCTGCAGGAGACTTTCTCACCCATTCATTTGAATGGGTGAGAAAGCTGTCCGGCCGTGCGCGGCAGTGAGCGTTTTGTGCTCTCCGCCGCGAAACCGGGTTTTATAATCCGGACACCGAGTCGGACATGCAGTACTCTGTGTCCGGATAAAAAATCCGGTTTCGTGGCGGAGAGCCTAAAACGCTCACCGCCGCGCACGGCCGGACCCGGTCTATGGTTTCCGTCTTCTGCCATGCAGAAGACGGAAACCATAGAACGGAGACCCCAAACGCAGGTGTGAACCCAGCGTCATTCAGTTGTGTTCATTATGGCAGAGACAGGCAGTCTCTGTATGTAACACAGAATGGAGTTTCTGCTGCCTGTACTTCATAGTCCAATATGGGTGGGTGGAGCTAAACGGCAGGTTGCATGTGAAACCCCACCCACCAAGTGATGCAAGAAACCAGGAAGAAAGAAAATTTTACAGCAGTAAAGACTGATGAGTATGTGAGGTGGGAATACCCCTTTAACAATAGTAAACAAAATCTATGGAACACTGCATTCATCTTTTTTTTTTTTTTCTTCTTCATTAAAGTCAATGGGAAAGGATGCCGACAGAGGAACCTCAACCTGTGTCCATCACACTATGACTGTCAGTTACTTTCATCCTATGATGGATGAGAGCAACGGATTTTCACAAAGGTAGTGTAAACCTACCCTAAGTCCGTCAGATATTTGAGGATTTTAATATACACACTGTAGTAACGATTTTATGTCTTCTAATATGTAGTTGTCTCAAAATGTAGATTTATTTCAGATTTACATAATGTCAAGTTTTCAGTGCAATAAATTCCTTTATGATATATTAGTATGGCACTCCTAATATAACATCTGTGTGCCACCCCTGTCGTTCAATCACGGCCAGCACATGGTCGTGTGCAACCAGCTTTAGATGTGGAGCTACAGTGAATAATGGACGGGTGACAGTGGGTTTTTTTTTGTTTTTTTTTAAACAAAAATGTAATAAAGCTGCATAAAATTCAATGTCCGTGAATGGGGGATACTCACATGACCATTATTTTGAAAGTCTGCTGTCACGGACCGTCAAAATATAGGTCATGTCCTATTTTTGGCTATTTTGATGGATACCTACATACACTTACCGTATTTTCCGGACTATAAGGCGCACATAAAAACCTACGATTTCTGAGGAAATCGTAAGTGCGGCTTATAGTCCGGTGCGCCTTATATATGGATGGAAGCGGCGGCAAAGTCTGCGTGCTGCTTCCATACATACATAAAAGGCACCGTAAGGGTGCATTCACAGTACGGAACGCCGGCGTGTATCACAGCCGTACACGCCGGCGTTACAGCAGGGCTGCCGGACACTTCCTATTCATTTCTATGGGAGCTGGCATGCGAGCGCTCCCCATAGAAATGAATGGACAGACACTTCCCATTCATTTCTATGGGAGCCGGCATGCGAGCGCTCTATGAATGGAAAAAAGCAGTCCATTCATTTCTATGGGGAGCGCTCGCATGCAGGGCGGGCGGGCGGGCATAGAGGCCTCCTCTTCCTCCGATGTTCTGTCCTTCTCCGGCGCTCGCTGATAATGGCTGGGGCGCATGCGCAATATCATAATGCTTCTACTACTGCGCATGCGCCCAGGCCATTATCAGCGAGCGGCGGAGGAGGACGACGGAACATCGGAGGAAGAGGAGGCCTGAATGCCCGCCCACCCTGCACCGCTCGGTAAGTTTCACAACATTACGGTTGGGCTCTATCAGCATGATTTTGCTGATAGAGCCCCTCCTCGCCTGCCGAGCGCTTCCAATAGAAGCGGCTGGCACGCGGGGGGTTAAGCGGCCGCTGGCAAAGTCTGCCTGCCGCCGCTTTCAAGAACATATAATGCGCACCGGACTGCGGCTTATAGTCCGGTGCGCCTTATATATATATATGAACCGAGAAGGACTATAAGGCGCTCATGGGCAATGCGGCTTATAGTCCGTAAATATATGGGGGAATATTTGAAAAATGGATGTTTTTCACAGCCATTTTGCACCTTGGCCATCTGCATGTAGCCTGAGATCGTTAGGTCTTATTCACATGACAGTGAAAAATGGCCATGTGATGGCCGTTATTGCAACAGTTGTCATGACTGTTCTGAGAACACATTGATTTTTTTTGATTGTTTTTAACAGATATAAAAAAAAAAAGACATCTTTTATGTTTGTTTGTCAAAATAGACATAGAGCCATGTGAATAGACCTATTGACATACATGAGTTCTATAATGTCCATGTGACAGCCGTTTCAAAAATGCCCATTGCCTCACATTGGCTCAGTGGTTAGCACTGCAGCCTTGCAGCGCTGGAGTCCTGGGTTCAAATCCTGCCAAAGACAACATCTGCAAGGAGTTTGTATGTTCTCCCCGTGTTTGTGTGGATTTCCTCTCATACTACAAAGACATACTGATGGGGAAAAAATGTACATTGTGAGCCCTATATGGGGCTCACAAACTACATAAAAAAAAAAAAAAAAGTCATGTGCATAAATCCCTTCTGTGCATTTGAACGGGCCAACATAGCTGTTTTTCACAGATGTTAAGTCCATGAAAAACTACACGGTCATGTGAACAAGGCTTTGATCAATTTTCCCAGACTCTGCAAGGAAAGTTCACCTGAAAGTAGCAGGTAAGATCAGTTCAGTTTCTCCCATCTGCCATGTTTATTTGTCCTTTGTAGTGTAATGTTCAGAGGCCCTAGTACAATGACTGCAGTACTGCAGCCTTGGTTCATAGCTGTATATTATATGATTACTCAAGGTGCAGTAATATCAGAACAGCCGAAGCACAATGACAAGAAATGGCCATTGGATGAAAGCAAATGTGTGGGTATTGCATTTATACAGGAAGGTAAACCAAAACAGATGGGAGGAATGACAGACAATAAAATGCATTATTTTTATTATTGCTTAAGCGGATATTAATATGTTCTTGAAATAGAAATGGGAGAGTGCAGGGGGAGCAATTAGCTTTATAAGACTATATAAAGTTATTGCTGCTCACAGAGAGGGATATGCTGTTGTTCCAGCAGATTCAGCTAATAGCTGCATAGTGCTTATACAGATATGAAACAAGGGGGTGGTTTTAACGACTGCTCCTGTATGCCTTGTCATTTACAGCAGGAAAGTTATTCTTCAGACCTTGGTTAGATACACTAAGGAAAAAATCTAAATATATAAGCATATATCATAAGTACCTTTGATTTATTGCATTTATGAAATACTTTGCTCAAAGCTTAACTTTAATATAAGACTTCAAAGTAAGAGTTAAAAAAAATATAGAGAACTAAACCTAAGTAATACCCATTTCATGAACTAACAGGGAATTCACATGATGCAGATTTCCTACATATTTCCTGTAGAGAATACAAACTAAACTAAAAAAAAGCAGCTTTTCTGCTAGAACGTTCTACATTATTAAAGGGAATCTATCATTGGCTATAGCGATTTTTAACTAAGCATATATTTGCATAGCCTTTAGAAGGGCTACTCCAGGCATACCTTTTACTCATTAATCCTCCGAGTCATTTTTGAATTAGCCTGCTTTTATTGATATGCTAATTAGCCACCACAGAGTACCGGAAGTCTCTGATGTTCCCTGAGCACTGCTTGTGTGTTATGTGATATGCGATTTCAACTGTAGCAGCACGAGCTGGGCGGATGAACATCCAGGGAGGAGGAGAGCAGACAGCACAAGCAGTGGAGGAGTTTGAACAGACGCATTGTGGGAGGAATGCCCAGGGTGCTCTGTGGGGTTTATTAGTATAAAGGTTTATAGGATTTATAATGAAATGGCGGGTGTCTTAAAAATATAAAGGTAGCAGTAGAATAGCCTTTTTAAAGGTTATTCAGAAATGTGTTTACTTAAAAATTAGTTTTACCAATGAGAGACTCCCTTTAATAAGGAGTGTCTAGGGTAAACTGCCGTCTGAAAGACCCAAGTAGCACAAAAACTAAAAAGACACACTCACATATAGTGCAAAACCATAAACATCTAGCAACAAAACTCAAATTCTCGGCATCTATATAAGCCAGAGGGAGTTGGAGACCAGAAGACTCCTTAGGGTATGTTCATACGGCGGAAAATGGATTCGACGTGTGAACATACCTTGCGGCTAGCCATGACGGAATGCCGATGCAACGGCATCCTGTCGCAGTATTCCGCTCCGGATTAGGCCCGAAGAATGTTTTATTCATGCTTAATTACCCAATTGCATATTGAGCTAATCACTAGAGATGTGAAAACCTCTCATGATTCGTATTGTTTCAGGACCAAGTGTTTCCGTCCTAAGATTTGTTTCCAGGCCGAACAAGTTCAGTACAACACCATAAATTGGCTTAAAACATAGTGTAGACATTTAGGGCTCCTGGGAACTTATCTATCCAATTTCTAGCTCTCAAAGGCAAACAAGTCAAAGTTAATTGAAAGTGACAGTGACATGTATGTCTATGGGAAAATGGTTGGTAAATAGTGGATACAAACTCCGAGTTAAACCATACACTGCGATGACACCCGCTTTTACATGTTTTAACATTTAAAACATTCTGACTACCCTTTTCTTGGGGGCAAGGCGCCTGCCTGTGTTTTTTTTTTTGTTAAGACACATATGGTTGTCATATTGCAAGAAACAATGGTTTTGTAGAAAAATTGCCTGTTTTGATGACTTGTAAATGCTACAGGCTTATTGGTATTTGTTTATACTTTGGATTTAGAAATATAATTACTTTGGAAATTGGTGGATGTTTTCAATACATATTTCACCCACTGTATATTAACCACATACTAATGTGTGAAAATTATATACTGAAAAGCTAAAAGTATAACAAATTCACAAAGAAACAATGTAATACAAAAATAAAAAACAATGACATTAATATATGAAAATGCTACTTTTTATTACTGCATTATTGCAAATGGTTTGGCACTTTCTCTATTGCTCAGTGATCATCTTCCCCTTAAAAATATATACAATAACTCAGTGCAATCCTTTTACCCTTCCATAAAAACATTAGGGTAACTGATGTCATGAGCTTACAATTGACATTAGAGGATAATTTCCATGTAAAAAGCAAGTTCATTATTATGAAAGTCATGAAGCAGAGAGGACCTGTCCTCTCCCCCGACATGTCAGCTTTAGAACGAATTATATTCCCATGAAATAACATTTGTGTTCTACCATTCTTCTGTTATTATTAGTAGAAATCTATGAGTAAATTGAAAAGTTTTTTAATGTGGTGTGATAGCCTCCCTCTGTGAAACCGCTTACATGCCATAGTCAGCACTGACCACAGCATTTATGAGGTTAAATGTTGGAATTCGAGTTACCTCGGCCACTACAGCAAACTGTACGATACAATAAGCTCACCTGAAAGTGAAGTTAAGGGCTGAGCTGATCAATATGACTTGCTATTTCACCAATTACTAACACTTTTACAACTTACAGTCACTGTAGAACTTAACAGTACATCATGAGATGGTGGAACCATAAGGCCCTGTTCACACCCTGTTCGGATGTCCACCTCAAAATCCTCTTGATTTTCTACCATGTGGGTATACCCTAACACATACACATATGACTTGGCTTAATCTCCCTTGTGAACAAAAAAAAAAGTAATCACTGACGCTCCATCTTTCTTTGCCCTAACAATACCCATTTGGGTAGACTGGCATAACCTGATACACACAAGTCATCGTTGGTGTTGCCAAAATTTGAAGGTTCTGCCAACTTTACTTTTATATGTGTGGTTCAAACAGTGTTGACAAGAACAGACTGTATAGACCTCCACAATCAAAGGCTGCAAGAAAGCCCTGAAGACTCACCTATTCAGGAAGGCCTACAACCCCCAATAACACTACTGTCCCCACACTGCCATCTGAGCAGCCTCTCCCCTCATCTTCTGTCTCTATCCCTCTTCCCTCATAGACTGTAAGCCCTCTGTCCCACTGTGAAAGTTGTTCATTGCTAGTATTTGTTTGTATATTTTGTATACGGTATGTAAACCCCCAAAGGTAAAGCACCATGGAATTAATACAATATTGTAAAGCACTATGGAATTAATGGTGCTATATAACTAATAATAATAATAGACACAGACCTTTGACCAGAAAAATAGTAACACCCAGTTGTCAATGTACAAATGTTAGGGGGCATTGACAGGATGTAACGCAGCGTTGATTCTGATACGAAAACTCGTGTCAGAATCAGCGCTGCAATACAGTATCCCATTGACTTCAATGGGTTCCGTTTAGCACACATAACACTTTGAAATCAATGGGTTAAAAAGCCTGCTAAACGGAACCCATTGAAGTCAATGATTGAAGACACAATTTTACGTGTCACAATCAACGCCGCGTTACATGCCCCCTAACACTACCTGACCATGACTAAATCCAAAGTTGTGCGCCAACAAATTTGTTTGCAGTTTTCCTTCCTTCTTGTGGTCTACAATTAGAAAAATAGATTATTGGCAGTAGTGTAAAGCTGCATAAAATCCATGATGTATTCATGTACTGTGACATAATAATGTCAAAGTACAGGAATATTATCAATATTGGTGATGTAATTAACAAAAAAAACCAAAAACATCCGTTATGAACAGATGCTTTGGCAATCTGAATTTAGTAATAAAGCAGG
The DNA here is from genome assembly GCF_031893055.1 of Leptodactylus fuscus. NCBI lineage: Eukaryota > Metazoa > Chordata > Amphibia > Anura > Leptodactylidae > Leptodactylus > Leptodactylus fuscus. The sequence continues at coordinate 169,103,885 of NC_134266.1, forward strand.
TGTAAGTTTAGATGAACTAATGTCATATGATCTGCACAGTACAGACATAGTAATAAAACTATTGGTGGCTGGGGTTAAAAACAAAAATCAAGGGGCAACATGGTGGCTCAGTGGTTAGCACTGCAGCGCTGGAGTCCCAGGTTCGAATCTCGCCAGGAACAACATTTGCAAGGAGTTTGTATGTTCTCCCAGTATTTTCGTGGATTTCCTCCCATTCTACAAAAGACATACTTAAATGAAAAAAAAAAAGTACTTTGTGATGCCTATATGGGGCTCACAATCTACATTTAAAATAAATAGAAACAAAAATTATGATGGAGCTGCTGGCACTATTGTCAGTGATGGCCCCATTATAAATAAACCTACTTTGGCACGAATTTCAAATGGCACGAGAAAACTACAGTGTCAGAAAGCTCAACTAAGATTTTTACCACTGCCACCAATGTATTTAATACTATCCTTGTACCGTGACAATAGATAGTATAGTATAGATAGATCATAATGGGACCACTGCTACCACCAGTGAATTCAGTAGCCGCAGCGCCTTTCCAGTTATTGGTCCAAATTAATTTTTAACTAAATTCCAAAGAGCCAATCACAAAAGAGCATACAGGCACGCTATGATGTTATGCAGCTTCACACTGCTGCCAATGGTTTCTTTTATTGTAGGCCGCGGGGAGGGGATGGGGGATGGTGCTAAATGTAAATTCATTTGAACTGAGGGCCAATTCTTGCTAAGACTCTTAACATATTGCGCCAGCAACATGTTAAGTCATCTTAACAGCTTCCACATCTGTATTTATTCACTTCTAGGATGAATAAAACAAAAAATGATGTTCCAGAATTGTTATTTCATGGTGAATACATGTATTTAATAAAACAGACATGTCAGAAGAGATGCCAGATCCTCTAGATAAAACAGAATTGTTGCAGCAAAACTTTAAAAAAAGTAAAGTTATGTGCAATCTATCAGGCAAAAGAGTTCTGTATTGTTCAACAAGAATCCCTGAAGAGAATTCCTAGACAGCAGATTGATGTTCACTACACACATAGATGGTACTAGGATGGATTCTTCTTCTTGTCCTCCCAGGTAGTTTTGGAAGGATCTTAAATGTTTTGGGCATAAATTCCATGCAGGCCTCACGAAACTTCTTTATCCTCCAACAGTATATGACAGGGTTGAATACAGATTTGAGGTAACTGAGCCACAAAATGCACGTACTGATCACATAAAAAGAGGAACTGTAGTAGAAAGTCCTACTGAATACAGAAAGTAGGCTGAAGACAGAGTGTGGAAGCCAGCAAAGGGAGAATCCAATAAAGAGAATGAGTATGGTAGTGAAGGCCCTGGTCTTGAAACTCATGTCCACATTCAGCTGATGAGGCCTCTGAAGTCCCATCAATCCTAACTTGCTTACTTGGCTGAGGCACAAGCTTTCGGCATGGTTATGAATTCGGACAGCATTTCGCCTCACTGTGTTTAGGATGCATAGATATGAATATAACATTACACTGAAAGGGATGAAGAACACGGCTACCACTAGCATCACTGCGTATGCCCTATCAGCCAAGAATTCTGTATATCCTAAAACACATTGTGGTGCTCGTGTTGGAACTTCAACCAAGGTCCAACCTACAACGGATGGGAAAGAAATGCAAAAAGAAAAAATCCAAGAGCTGACGATCATAATTTTGGCACGGTGTGGGTTTAATTTATCTTGTCTCTGAACAATGATCAGGAAACGGTCAACACTTATAATAAGTAGTATGGCAACGCCTTCTAACACGAAGAACCAGTAGAGCATGGCCGATATTTGACAAAACTGAGATCCAAAGTGCCAGCTGCCAGTGATAATTGTAACTGCAGTAAAAGGCATACAGAACAGTGACAGCATGATGTCAGAGAAAGCAAGCGTTGCAAGAAGTAGGTTGATTGCAGAACGCATGGCTGGCTTTTGATAGACAATAAGGCAAACAATGGCATTGCCCAAAAAAGCAATGGCAATCATTACAACCATTATTATTGCCAATAATATCCTGAGTGGGGTAGGAAATGTATCAAAACTGGAGTCCTCACTCACTGTTGTCGTATTCATGCTGGATAATGTGCAGCTACCAAGAGCTGTGCCATTGCAGCCCATGGTTACAGATAGAAGACTGGGAATTCTATCTGCATGTTTCACTGGTTTGTAGATTCCAGAATTCAGACATTATAGTCAATGTTGTTTTTGTGTGTCGGATGAATGGTCTCCCATATCTTTCCACATCTTGGGATACCTGGCAAGAGACAACAAAAACACATGAATAGATCATGTAATATCAAAAGCGGAAGATAAAACGTTATATAAATAGGATGAAAAACATACAGAAAAATATTTATTAGTCTGAAGACCTTTTGTGGACAGTTTTACTAATTAGTTCCTCAAATGTAGGTATAGATGGGTCTTGATGCTTCAAGTTTTATCAGAGCTGTGTAGGTGTGCTAGTCAGAAGTGATGAGGTACCGAGATAACCCGTTCTAATAGTAAGCGGGGACTCTAGCAGTTGACCGCCACTCATGTAACATTTAATTCTAACGTAATATTTCTACATCATACATTACTTCTACATAATATTCCTTTATCATCATTACAAAATAAATTGCAATGGCCTCTGTGCTCATCATTTGCACTGCAAGATTGGGTTTCCGTCTTCTGCCGACAGGAGACAGAAACCTGGTAGCCAGTGTCCGCCCGTGAGCGTCTTCTGGTCTCCGCAGCTAAACCGTTTTTTTTTTAACCGGACACAAAGTCCTGCATGTCCGACTTTGTGTTAGGTTAAAAAAAACGGTTTCCCCGTGGAGAGGCAGAAGACGCTCACGGGCGGACACTTTGCAAACCCATTCAAATGAATGGGTTTGAAAATTGAATGCCGGTTTTCATCTCCTGTCCAGTTTCTCGGGCAGAAGGCGGAAACCTGAAAGTGAAGACAGGGCGCAGGTGTGAACCCGCCCTAAATAATCTGTATGGCAATACCTCTGCCAGGTGAAAGAAGGATGCTTTGTTTTCTCTGCATAAGGACAAGGTTAAAGATGACCAAGAGGGAGGAATTTTTGATTCACTGCATTCTGACTTAACATTTTGTTTTTACACTGACTGAGCTGTGTTGGGTATACTATAGAAAAAAAAATGCCATTTTGATCACCATTCTCCATTAATATGTGGTTAAGTTTATTGTTAAGGACAGGGCTAATTAAAAAAAATATATATATTTTTGCCTGTACAATCTCTTTAATGCGAAAACTTACATACAGAATATATTCAGATGGTGTTAGGCCACATTAGTACAAATAGACCTGAGCTTTTAATCAGAATAACAACATTAGGATACTTGTTATGGAAATGGGATAAATGCTGTTAGTTTTGGTCCATAATATGCTATTATGTCAGGAAGAAAGTGTAAGGAAGGAGCCGACAAGGCGTGCAATTCTGAACTCTAACACCGGTTGCCTCTGACTGGTGCTCTAAATTACACCCCCTGTATGACACACCCCTTCTGACATTACAGGGCTGAAATAGTACATCAAGCATAAAAACTAACTGCACTTGTTGCTCGGGAACAGTGGGGGCTAGAGAGAAAATTCCAACTGTGCTGGAATCAGTGGAGCAATGCCTATTGACAGATACCAAGAACTTGAATTGGTGGAGGTGGGGAAAGGTCCTTTTTTAACTCTGCATTATAGCCTTGAAAAAGTGCTGTCCATTTTTAGAATAATAAAACTGTATGTAGATATGATATTTCATGTGTTCCCTCCATAGGGTACAGTAAGTTGTGATAACCACAATATTTGCTGCTGTTTTTGAGCCAAAGCCAGGAATGGGTTGGTCAGAAAGGAGAAGTATAAGAAGCTTTCTTTATATTTCCTATTTCTTTTGCAGCCACTCTTGGCTTTGGCTCAAAAAAAAGCATCAAAGTCTGCAACAAAAAAAGCAGCTTTTCCACATTTTGGGGCCTCAGCCTAAGGCTGGGTTCACATCTGCGCTCGGTGATTCCCTTCTCCACTCTGCTTGAAAAATGCAGGGAGAAAAGTCCTGCAAACTCCTCATTTTTGGGTGGAAACCTGGGGGACCCCATTATAGTTTATGTAAACAGATTGGATTTACGTTTTTTGGGTCCCCAAGTGAACCTGAACAATGGAAACACAAGCAAAAATGTGAACTTAGAGTATGGCTAATGCCCCATGTAGAAGGCCACAGCGAAAAAGTGCTTTCACAGAAGAGGAAACATTTCTGCTTCTATTATAGTAAGGAAACCACCAGCATTTCCGTAGGTATAATTGACATGCTGCGATTTCCAAATCTGCAACAGTTTTGGAAATTGCAGCATTTCCACTGTGCATATTTTTCTGCAATGCAAATCCCATTCACCTTGCAGTGACTGCCTTAGGCTGAGGTCCCACATTGTGGAAACGCAGCTTTTTTCTTGCTGATTTTGCTGTGCTTTTTGAGCCAAAGTTAGAAGTGGATTGAGCAGAAGGTACTTCCTATATTTCCCATTCCATTTGTAGCCGCTCTACACTTTGGCTTAAAAAAACGTAGCAAAATTTGCAACAAAAAAAAGCTGCATTTGTGCAACATGGGGCCTCAGTTTAAGGTAAGGTAATCTTAAACTTGCCAAATTTATCAAAGCATATGAGTGATAAATCTGCCATGTCTAGTCTCAGTTTACATCACCTATGAGTCGACTTACTTTCTGACGATAACATGCACCAAAGTTAAGATGCATACCCCTGATCTTCCCAACAGTGGGACACCCAACAATCACCAAGTTTAATTAATGGGGTGCAGAGCATATAGGACAGTATTTTGTGTAAATCTGCCCCATGTTGTCTACAATGTGTAAACCCAGCCTAAGGCTCATTTCACCTGTGTCCATGAGGAGGGTCCATCACAGACCCTGTCACAAATGTTGGCCAGAAATAGTACAGGTTGTCTAACAGACTAGGCCCCATTAAAGTAAAGGGGGTTCACATGGTGGTGTCTGTATCCATCATGTCAAGGACCCAGCACTTGGAAACAATAACAATGGAAATAACCAACACAGATGTGAACAGTGCCATAGGCTACTAATATATTCTTCCCTGTAAAAGAACATACCCGGACACTTGGCACATGGCTGATAGCTGGTGCCTTCAGCTAGAATTGTTCATGCTTTGCCATGCAAAGAGGAAGTGTGTTAGCCATCATTTTACTGACTATAAGGAGACCTCCAGTATGGCTGCGATGCACTATAGAATCCCTTGTTATAGGAGTGGGGTAGCATGCAGGCAGTATAAGTTGTATATACATACATATACAGTATACAGGAGAGCTCCGTCCACCATGTCAGTAGTATCTTATGACTAGACGCAGCAGTCCTCCACCTCCAGGTCCCGGACGCAGCGTGCACAGACACAACCACCTGCCCTGGTACTAGCACCTCTATGGCCACTGGCACATACCCAGCTCACACAGCCGCCTCTCGCCCTGCTGTCTACCCAAGGCACGGCAGGAGCCCTCGCAGTCTGCCATGTATCCACACCGACTGAAGCCTTGTAGGGGAGGGCCCAGCATCAGTGTGCGCGGCTGCGCCTGCTCCCTGCCCCTCTCCCCGCTGCTCCAGGCTGCTGTGCTGGTACACTGCCGGCCGCTCTCCTTCATACACTGGTGCCAGGCTGCCAGGGTTACCTGGCGGGTGTCCTATGTACGAGGAGACATGGCTTCTGTTTAATGAGGCGTAGTGACCCCACTTACATGGCTGATGGCTGGCTTCAGTCACAAGGCTGCCATATAAACCTATAAGAATACATTTTTTGTATTTCTGTTAGGAAACATGGCCTTTTCAGTTGTGTTGGAGGCCATCTTGGGGACCACCATTTAGCTACAAATAATAGTGCAACATTTAGGGCTATTTTTTCAGATAAAATCACTCCATCCATAATAATACATTTTATTTCTATAGCGCCAACATATTCAGTAGCACTTTACAGAGCAGAAGACACATGAACAGATGATATGAGACATTACAATGTGACATAAATAAACATGTCAAACAATAGGAGTGAGGGCCCTGCTTGCATGAACTTACATTCTATGGGTATGTTCACATGGAGGAAAAGGTCGCAGAAACCTTTTCTGCCCTGTGAACTTTCCACGCGGCTAGCCACGACGGGAAGTGTATGGAGCGCCGGTCACACAAGCGTGCTTTTGCTTCACTTACACGGAGGATTCAGGAACTGCTTGTTCCCCGTCCTCTTGATGGTTGCAAGTCCCAGAGGACATAACCTCAGCGATTTGACACTTATCCTCTATCCTACGGAAACAAGTACGATAAGAATCTGTAATGACACAACCTCCTTAGGTCTTAGTCACATTATTGCCCCTGTACATTGCAAGTCAGCTATCTGCTGCGAGTACAATTTGTGTGGAGAAATCCTCAGGGAGTTCCCTTGACATATATCATTTCAGGGTAGTCCTTAGGTGGCAGAGGTTAAGCTACACATTACAGGGGCTGCAGTGATCCAAATTGTTTGCACTAACTCAACAGATCCACGGCATAGCTACAACAGTTTATTTGTCCAATACTCCAAGTGTACCCCCATTGGCAGGACTCCAGTACAGTTCATTACTATGGCAGTTCCCAGAAGCCGGCAAAGTCAGCGTCACAGGTGCTTCCATTCATTTCTATGGGAGCGTGTATATCTCAATGTTACAAGTGGTATGATGATGCCATCGACACAGCTGGACCGTTAGTGGCTGAAAGAGGTCTATGGCCTGCACCACATCACAAGTGGCATCACTGAATGCAAGTCACTTCATGTTATTGGTATTCATCATGGTATTGAGAATAGCAGCAATGACACAGGGCACCAAGTTGGTGTTGATGCTGAAAATGTGAGGAACCTAAGATGTTACAAGGTAAATATAGGGGTTCAAAAGATGGCCCCCTAGAAGGTTATATAAAAACTACCTCTGATTATGCAAAAGGGAGGGAACCTTTTATATTTTTCATAAACAATAAAAGTTTCCCACCCACTTGGAGAATCAAAATTATACATTTTGAATGGGTTGACAGATAAAAGTAATAATAATAATGTGCAATTGCTCAGGAGCATATGGTAAGTTCACACTGGCGTAGGGCTGTCCATTATTCTGGTCAGTTGGAGGACCAAAACAACAGGCAGGTGGACTACTAAAATAGTAGATGCATACAGTACCCAACTGCCCCCTTTGACTATAATTGGGTCCATCGGGTGTCTGTTGGTTTTAAACTGATAGTGCCAGAAGAGAAGTTGTGCATGCTGAACTTTATTATCCGGTGATTTCAGGCAGACCTTGAAACACAGTCTTATAACAGAGACACTGACACAGATCTTAATGTAGCTATAAATGAGATGATATATGGTTCTCTATAGAAGGGCTATGCAGGGACAGGCTTTATTATCAATATTTAACCGCTTCCCAACATCTGCTGTACTAGTACGGTGGACGCTGGGTGTTTAAAGGGGGTTGGCCACTTTCAGACCAATATTGACAAACAAAAGTATCATAAAAGATATACAATTTTCCATTATACTTTCTGTATCAATTCCTCACGGTTTTCTAGATTTCGGCTTGCTGTCGTTCATTCTGCTACCTCTAGAGGATAAAACTCTGACCATGGTCATGTGATTTACAGTCCCTGGTCATGTGATGAGCACACAGGTGCACAGCTGATTACCAGGCAGATGTTTGATTACTGGGCTGTGACTATAACGAGCAGCACCTGTGTGCTCATCACATGACCATGGACCGTAAATCACATGACCATGGTCAGTTTTATCCTCTAGAAGTAACAGAATGAATGACAGCAAGCAGAGATCTAGAAAACTGTGAGGAATTCATACAAAAAGTATATTGGAAAATTGTATATCTTTTTATTGTACATTTATTATTATTGTTTATTTATATAGCACCATTAATTACATGGTGCTTTACATTTACATTTGGAACATTTGTTTGTCAATATTGGTCTGAAAATGGCCAACCCCTTTAACTATGGCGCCTGCAGTGATCGGGCGCATTAACCCTTCTGGCGCCTCGGTCAAAGCTGACTGAGGCGCCATTTTCCCGGCGGCGCAAGGGTGCCGCCATTTTGCCGGCGATCATCGGCACCCAGAGCAAACTCCAGGGCCGGGATCTCGTTGTCATGACAGCGGGGGGCTAGCCTGTCATTCTATTGTTTCTATTACAGGCTACGCTAGGTAGCCTGCAATAGAAGAGCTGGGTTTTTGCAATGCATTAGCATTGTAATACATTGCATTCGTGATCAGACCCCCTGGGGTTCAAGACCCCTAGGGGGTCTAATAAATGCATAAATATTTAAAAATATATATATATATATATATATATATATATAGATAGATAGATAGATAGATAGATAGATAGTATATGTATATAAAAAATTCAAATCACCACCCTTTCCCTAGAAAACATATAAAAGTACTTAAATACTGTGAAATAAATACATGTTAGGTATCCCTGTGTTCCCCTCTCTACATGAAAAATGTGGAGAGTAAAGTTCTTCAAGGAGCACTTTTGTCTCCGCATTTTTTGTGCGGAAACCATTATAGCCTATGGGGTTCGCAGGTTTCCTAAGGTAATCGTTTTTTTATACGGTTTAGATTCGGAACCCCCCTTCCCGAACGAAAACCCATGTGCAGATGTGAACCTAGCCTTACCTTGATTTTGTCTAGTGTCAATGTTAAAGGTTATGATCGTTCTATCTCAGCAGGGCATTGAAACCTATTTTTTTGCTTATCTGTTCTTATCTCATTTTTTTTGCCCTGAATTACAGGAGCCATGTCTGACCATGGATGTCAGTCACTGATGAAGGAGTCAGAGCTCGAACCAGTCTGACTTGGCCCACCAACTCCGTAGGCCTGGAGATTACATTTACAGCCTGACCACATCCACTTCTGATCTATGTAATCCACTTTTTCACATACACAGGGCCATGGAATTAATGGCACTTTATCAATAATTCATTTTTTTTTGTTCTGGAAATTTTGATAGCTTTTGCACGCATTTGGCACAGTTTCAGCTACAGCTTTTAACCTATTCAGTTTCTGCTAAAACCTGGCGTAAACTGAATAATAAATGTGGACAATTGCTTCTTATGACATAAATAATGTATCAGTGGCCTGATTCTGTTCAGTATCTTAGCACTGACATGGAGCCAATTCAGTTCGGTAGTTTTCGGTGTAATTTGCGTCATCTTTCCTCAGTTGATAGGGAAAGGTTTCCATCTAGTGGTCATTATAGATAACTGCAATAACATCATCAACTAACCTCCATGCAGATGTTGTCTACTGGCTGGATTGCAATCCAGGACGCCAAAGGTAACAGATTATTGGGACAGGTTTAGATTAATGTAAATTATCTAAAAAAAAAGCATGAAAAATTGTGGGGGCAATTAGTGCCAGATTAATCAGATGTTCTGGGTTGGGTTAACCTGTTCATAGCCAAGGATGTTTTTAGCCATAGTCTACTGCAACACTTTTTGCTTCTTTAGCTGCAGGACATAAAGGACTTCATATTACTTAAAATTGTAGCCATTACAATTTTGTAGATCTTATTTATTGAATTAAAGGACGTTCACACTACTGCCATTGCCCCCACCCCCAGGGTTTCCGTCTTAAACCCCAGAGAAACTGGACAGAAGACGGATTCCTGGCAGTCAGCTTTAAAATTCATTCATTTGAATGGGTTTTTAAAGCTAACAACCGGTGCCCATATGAGGCCTCTCTGCCTGGAAACCGTTTTTTTTTTTTTTTTTGCACAGATACAAAGTCCTACATGCAGGACTTTGTGTCATTGCAAAAAAAAAAAAAAAAAAAAAAAAAGGTTTCCAGCCAAAGAGGCCGCATATGGACATCGACGGTTAGCTTTAAAAATTTATGTAATGCTCAAGGTTTAAAAAATGTTCGCTACCCCACTTGATAAATCTCTTCAGTGGTGTAGTTTCCAAAGTGGGGTCACATGTCTGCGGAATCCATTTTACTGGCAATTCAGTGGCTCTGCAAAAGTGACATGACATCCAAAAACCATCCAAAACTGTGGTTCAAAAACCAAAATAGCACTCCTTCCATTGTGTACCTAAACAGCAGTTTATACCCACATATGACATTAAGTATGTTATCCTGGATACAACAGTGTCATACTTGTGGGCATTAACTTATTTGGGCACACAGCAGGGTGCAGATGTGAAAGAGCGCTATGTGCTTTTGGAGTTGGTGTTTGGACACCATGTCACATTTGCAAAAACTCTAAAACTGTAATTTCTTCTAGAATTCCAACTTACTGGCACCGCCAGGGCTCAGCAAAACAACACGGCATCCAGAAAGTCCCTCTAAGTCTATACTCCAAAAGCTAAAAAATGCAGTGCTACTTCCCTTCTGTGTGCCCAAACAGCTATTTACACCCACATATACAACTTTTTTGCACTGGGATAACCCACTTAAGGCTAAAGCTCCACGGGTCGGAAACGCCACGCTATTGCACTGCAGGAACAACCGCACCGGGAACGCATCGCGGTTCTTTCCACAGCGCTTTGAACAGAAAGTTCAGAGTTTTCCTCTGTGGACTTTCTGTTACCATTATATCTACAGGAAAACTGCCAGAGTTTCCGTAGATATAATTGACATGCTGCGGTTTTGGACATCGCAGCGTGTTCGTGCTGCGGTTTAAAACGCAAAGTGGGCATGGGATTCGCATGAATCCCATCAACTTCACAGCTACTGTGAAACGCTGCGATTTTTCCCGCAGCGTTTCTGCCGTGGACAACTTGCGGCGTTTACGGCCCGTCAGGCCCCAACTTAATAGTTTTAGGACTGCGTGTCTATGATGACACAAAGTGGGCAGAATAGATCAGGAACTGACATGGCATATACAATTTGAAAATTACATATCATCTGCTGTACAGAACCATTTGGAAAAGCTTGTTGGGTCAGAATGCATACTATACCCCTCGATCAATTTTTGAAGGGTCTAATTTCCAAAATAGGGTCACTTTTGGAGGTTTTTCACTGTTGTGGTACCTCTAGGTGCCCTTTAATTTCAGAGGACTGAGTTCGAGTCAAGTTGCACAGTAAGGCCACATATGGGAGATTACTGCAAACTGGAGAATCAGAGTAATAAAAATTATGGTAAGTTTTGCTGTTAACCCTGTCTTTGTAACAAGAAAAACGGGTTTGAAATGAAAAATGTGCATAAAAAAATGACATTTGGAAATTTCACCTCCATTTTTAATTTCTGTGGAACACCTAAAGGTTTAACAAAGTTCCTATACACGGTTTTGAATAATTTGAGGAGTAAAATTTCTAAAATGGGATCATTTATGGGTGTTTTCTATTATATCGGCCTCTCAAAGTCACTTCAGAACTGAATAGATCCCTAGAAAAGAGAATCTTCATTGGAAATTTCACCAATATTTATAGTGTAAAATTAGTCTGAAAATGTTTCAGTCTAAAAAAAACAAAAACCTAGTAGCAATATGTTTCTAAACTGAAGTTTAGAAGCCAAAAGCATTTTTTGTTGCCAAATCATATAACAGGGCATTCATTATCGCCCCCTTTTAAAAGTCGGTCATGCAGGCTTTGTGTACGTGCCAAAAAAAAACGGTTTCCAGGCAGAGAGGCTGCATACAGACACCGGCGGTTAGCTTTAAAACCCAATCAAATGAATGGGGTTTAAAGTTGAACGCCAGCAAGCCGTCCCCTGTCCAGTTTACCCAGAGTTTAGGACAGAAACCCCTGGGCAGACAGCGACGGTAGTGGGAACACCCCCTAATACTCCACAGTGGCCCCCTCATTAATACACACAGTATAATACTCCCCCATGCCCATTTCCTGCAGTACAATACTCATGCCATACACTTACCAAGTTCTGTGTCCATAAAGCTCTCCCCTACTTGTCTATGGCTTGATGCAGCAGTCCAAAACAAGCCGCAGACATTACTAGCACTGTGAAAGGTTGAGCATGAAGCCGAAGGTCTTCTGTTTTATTGTCTTCAGATCTGTGTGTCTAGGGCAAAAGATGGATTTGACAATGACACAAGGTCAATTTCATGGAGCTGTGTGTGCTTCATATGCGTCTGAGGTGGCAGGACTATAAGATTTTGCAAATGGTGTCAAAACTTTTGTCACATTGGCAACCATTTTGCTGGCCATCTGGAGCCCTGTGTTGGATGTCTTGTTTTGTGCCCAAATTTTACCCTAAAGTTGGGATGCAAAATTGTGCAATTCAAGCCATCTCCACTTTTCACTAATGCTTGCCTACTTGTTGAGTAAAGGTGATCATACACATTAGATTTTGGATGGTTGTGATGAGGCTACCTGAATAATCTCATCATAAACATTAACAGCGGACCAGCCTGATCATTTATAGTGACATTCAGAGGGTGAAAACATGTTTCCTGAGTGATGGAAATTTTTGGAAGTGTCCCCTGAACCATACATTTTGGGCTGTATACCTCTTAGAACTACTTATACAGCTTCCACTCCCACTCTCTCCAGTTTTACCCAGAATCACAATTCTAGATGGTAAATAGCCTGAGAGAATGGTTGGTAGCAAGAATGTATCTCACTCCACTGCCACCCTGCAAGCATGTATGAGAAATGTCCATGACAGGGAAACTGTAAAAAGATGTAATTTAAAAATAATGGCTTATCCTTAGACTCCTGGCAATCAACTATCTAATGAGGCTATGGTGTTCTTTCAATTTCCTTCAATCCCCAGTATTGAACAACATACTTTAGGAGTGGCTGTATTTTGTCATTTATCAGAAATCGGCCTTGATGCCCGTAGTAAGCAGAAGCTCAGCTTCCACTTCTACATCTGCTGTGAAAAATAAAAATGGCATTTCCTGGGACTTTTATATTGATGACCTAACCCTAGATCAGTGGATATCTGACTGCCAGCACCTCCACAGATGAGATGATTGAAAAGGGCTGCGGCAGTGCTAGAAATAGAAATGCTCAAGCCACTGTGTAGTGGCCTGTCACAGTACTCTACCCCTCTTCTATTAACTTTAATTATTGAGTGTTATGGTCAACAAAGCCAGTCTCCCTGTTAGCATTCATAGATAGGCCTAAAGAAATCAGAGAAGTACCGTATATACTCGAGTATAAGCCGACCTGAATATAAGCCGATGCCCCTAATTTTAGCACAAAAAACTGTGAAAACTTATTGACTTGAGTATAAGCCATGGGGGGAAATCCACCATTGCAGATAAAGTCTGGCCATGTGCATTACAGCTTAGTAACTCCATGTGCCTCATAGTAATAGCAGTTAACCCCATCATGTCCCTCACATTAACCCCCTGTGTGCCTCACGTAAGAGTTACTGATATGTGGGACATATGGAGGTAATAATTAGGTATCTTCATAATTAAGGTCCTTTATTGGTACCCCCATGTGTCTCACATATTAGTAACCCTTATAAGGGGCACACAGGGGTTAATATGAGGGACATGATGGTGTTAACTGCTATTAATGTGAGCCACATGGAGTTACTGAAACTAAATTAATAACCCCAAATGCCTGACATTACTAGGAATAGTAACCCCAGCAGGTACCTGTGTTTTACTTTCACTTTACTGTACCTTCCTCTCCTCAATACGACAGACATCTTCTATAAGACACAATGAATCCTGCACATAATGGCCACAGACTTATCTGCAGATGTTACATTCCAGTTTCTATAGGACCTTTGATGACATCACAGTCACGTGACATACATGACAGGCCAGTCACAGAGCAGTAGCACTAAAGGACCTCCCCTTTCGTTTAATTTATGCAGGTCCTTGCATAATCTCTGTGCTCCATGGACCCTGGCTCGAGTATAAGCCGAGAGGGGCTTTTTCAGCATACAAACTGTGCTGAAAAACTTGGCTTATACTCGAGTATATTTGGTAGGCATAGAAAATCTGTAAGTCAGTTGACTCCAGACCAGATCTCCCCCCCCCCCAACCAAAAAAAAAAAAATGTAGAAAGGAAAGAGACTACAAACATGACATACACTCACCGGCCACTTTATTAGGTACACCATGCTAGTAACGGGTTGGACCCCCTTTTGCCTTCAGAACTGCCTCAATTCTTCGTGGCATAGATTCAACAAGGTGCTGGAAGCATTCCTCAGAGATTTTGGTCCATATTGACATGATGGCATCACACAGTTGCCGCAGATTTGTCGGCTGCACATCCATGATGCGAATCTCCCGTTCCACCACATCCCAAAGATGCTATATTGGATTGAGATCTGGTGACTGTGGAGGCCTTTGGAGTACAGTGAACTCATTGTCATGTTCAAGAAACCAGTCTGAGATGATTCCAGCTTTATGACATGGCGCATTATCCTGCTGAAAGTAGCCATCAGATGTTGGGTACATTGTGGTCATAAAGGGATGGACATGGTCAGCAACAATACTCAGGTAGGCTTTGGCGTTGCAACGATGCTCAATTGGTACCAAGGGGCCCAAAGAGTGCCAAGAAAATATTCCCCACACCATGACACCACCACCACCAGCCTGAACCGTTGATACAAGGCAGGATGGATCCATGCTTTCATGTTGTTGACGCCAAATTCTGACCCTACCATCCGAATGTCGCAGCAGAAATCGAGACTCATCAGACCAGGCAATGTTTTCCCAATCTTCAATTGTCCAATTTCGATGAGCTTGTGCAAATTGTAGCCTCAGTTTCCTGTTCTTAGCTGAAAGGAGTGGCACCCGGTGTGGTCTTCTGCTGCTGTAGCCCATCTGCCTCAAAGTTCGACGTACTGTGCGTTCAGAGATGCTCTTCTGGCTACCTTGGTTGTAACGGGTGGCTATTTGGTTTGAGCTGATAGAAAGGCAACAGTGACTCAGTCTGGCCATTCTCCTCTGACCTCTGGCATCAACAACGCATTTCCGCCCACAGAACTGCTGCTCACTGGATGTTTTTTCTTTTTCGGACCATTCTCTGTAAACCCTAGAGATGGTTGTGCGTGAAAATCCCAGTAGATCAGCAGTTTCTGAAATACTCAGACCAGCCCTTCTGGCACCAACAACCATGCCACGTTCAAAGGCACTCAAATCACCTTTCTTCCCCATACTGATGCTCGGTTTGAACTGCAGGAGATTGTCTTGACCATGTCTACATGCCTAAATGCACTGAGTTGCCGCCATGTGATTGGCTGATTAGAAATTAAGTGTTAACGAGCAGTTGGACAGGTGTACCTAATAAAGTGGCCGGTGAGTGTATATACGTTGTATGTGTGTTCACTATAAACTTTTTGTCCTGGCGAATGTCATGTGCCACTTTCTGTTTATTCAAAAACTCACACCAGATAACCCAGAGTACAATAAATGTGTTTGGTGAAACAAATAAGAAATATTTAGTCACAGTATATATTACCATTTTATTAGAAAACAAACAAGCTATAATACAGCCAGACTTCTTGCACTTTGTGCAGCAGGTTAACGCTTCTTCCATGTGAATTTCCTGCGGGCACCTTCCTGGCCAGGTTTTTTTCTTTCCCTTCTGCGTGGGTCTACAGTGAGTAATCCCGCTTTAAAAAAATAAAAATAAAATATTACAACTGTAAGAGGAAAAGAAGCCTAGACTGTTAGCAAATAACTCTCACTAGGACTTTACTTCAGCATTTTCCTCATATAATACTGCCATAATTATCTATAGTGTGTAGCCAAAATATTACGTAACATTCTAAGATCACAGTGGATGAGGGGAATCTATTACTTGCATAGCTGAACATGTAATGCCAGTTATACTCTCGTCGGGCACATCTAGCCTGCTTGACACAGGATCCACTGCATGGCATACAAATGCTGCTATAAAATAAAACAGTATATAACTGATGAGATTGTGCTTAAATATATACATCTGTAAATTATGAAGTACATTAATGACTGGGAAAAACTCAATACTGATTGTACTATACAGTGACTCCATGCGAATTCTTGTATTTGGCACTTTGTGCACTAAATAAAAAAATATATATCAGCATACATTGTTTGGTGAAGTGAATACTAGGTAATATATTCTTCATCTGCGTTTCAGCATTTTTCCTATGGGATCCAAACACTTAAAAAAAAAAAAAAAAGATTTTCTTATGCCAGTTTCCCCCTAGATGAAGCTTAAACAATGGTGAAACTTTTCTGTTTTCTGCACATTTAGGCATTTGAAGGAAAACAAACATCTATGAGACTTACAATGTGTAATATTCTTAGTGGCGTCTTGGGTTTTGTTTATATTTTACTACATGGCTTTAAGGGCTAGTTCACACATGGGCAAAGGGGCGGATTTTGACAGTGGATTTCGCTTCAAAATCCGCCCCTTTACAATGGTGGTCTATGTAGACCACCGGGCTGTTTTTTTCCGCTAGCGGCGGGCTGCCGCTAGCGGATTAAAGAAGCGACCTGCCCTATCTTCAGGCGGAAGCCACACAGGCTCAGCCGCGCGGCTTCCGCCCCCGGCAGTTCCCTCCTATGTCGGCTCATTCATTTGAGCCGACAGCGGAGGGGAAAGGCCGCGTCTCTCTCGGTGTCAAAACCCGCGCAGGCAGTTCACGTGTGAACTGACCCTAACCCTCTCTCAACTAAGCCACTTTCTATTTTTGCATTAATGTTTTTTCACAAAAATCATTTGGGGAGGAGAAACTAAAATAACGTCTATTCAGGCATTTACGGTGTTCACCATACAAGATAAAACACTGTTATATTTTATTAGTACAGGCATTGAACAGAAAACAGCAGAAAAAAACAAAACTATCGTCATCTGACCATGACATCTGACAGGTTAAACATCTGTAATGGGAACGGTCTCCGATCATAGACACTGCCGGCAAGTCTCTGCAGTGTAAAATAGCGGACACCTGCCTAATATGGTGCCAGCTCAGTTCCTGTGTGGCCACTATGTTTTAACATCTGATACAAAAACTACTGTACACCATGCACTTCGGATTGCAGGATACTGTTGCATGTGGTTGCAGATGCAGGGATTAACTCAGTGGTGATTGACCTATTTTAGGCCTTGGTGACCAAATCATTTTTTGTGTTTTTCTGTCATCACATTCTATGTCCTATAACTTATTTTTTATTTTTCCGTTAATGTAACTTGAGGACACTTTTTATAGGACAAGTGGTAGTGTTTAATGGCACTATTTTGGGGTAGAAAGCCCCGGGGCTTTCATTAGGAGGGTTTTGTTCACAGGGGTGCTGATGCCTCTAGGAGGGAGCCACTCGCTCCAAAACCCTTTAGGATGCTGTAATCGCTATCGACAGCATACAAACAATAACATTTGTTGAAACTGGAAAACCCCTTTAAGACTATTTTGCATGTGTGGATAAATCTACACACCTCCCCTTAGGCTAAGGCCCCACAGGCCGTAATCGCAGCGCTTTTAAGAGAAAGTTCAGTTTTCCTCTGCGGACTTTCTCTTAACATTATATCTATGGGAAAGCTGCCGGCATTTCCGTAGATATAATTGACATGCTGCGAATTGCAAAGCCGCAAAGACTTTACAAATCGCAGCGTGTCCATGCTGCGATTTCTTCCGCAAAGTGGGAATGGGATTCGCATGAATCCCATCCACTTTGCCTGCACTGTACAACGCCGTGATTTTTCTGCAGCATCTCCGCTGTGGGCAAATCGCGGCGTTCACGTCCCGTGGGACCCCGGCCTTAGGGTGCATGCACACTACGTAACGCCGGGCGTGTATGAGAGCCGTACACGCCGGCATTACAGCAGACTGTCGAACACTTCCCATTCACAAGTGAATGGGAAGTGTTCGGCAGCCCTGCTGTAACGCCGGCGTGTACGGCTCTCATACACGCCCGGCGTTACGTAGTGTGCATGCACCCTTAGAGTGTTTTTGAAAAAAAACATGCTGATCATGAGGATGGATTGGGTAGAAGCTGCAGGGAGGAAGGAAACCCAGTTGGGAAAAGCTGTTTGGGGGAAAGGAAACCCAGTTGGGAAAATGTTTTGCTGGAAACGTTTTATTGATAAACTGCTTTAATGTCTACAAAAGAGGTTACTATATGAACATGAATATGTTTTCTATTAACTTCCTGGATGGATAATCTCCAAATTATTTTTAGCTCTGCTGCTGTGAGTTCCATGTTTATCATGCAACAGTCTTTCTGAGGAGAGTGAGAGGAAACAAAAGTTTTTATTTTCTTTACTCAATGGGTTATTATTCCCTACCCTCATCCCAATATACTATATATGTGTATATATGAGGACAGTCAAACCATATTGCTGCTTTATTTTGCATCTCAACTATGTGCCACAGGCTGATTTGGCTGGCTACATCATTTTGGTGGCAACTTGCTTTGGCCCAACCATTATGGTATTCTTTCCGCTACACATCCCTGCTTAACTGTGACTGCATTGCTTACTTTGTAGATGGAATATGTAATTTACAGTATGTCACTGACTTTAATTCCATGCCACAGAGGGGCTTGTATCATCCTACTTGTTTAAATTCTGTTTTGTTCTAACAACAACATTTAAATACAGAGCTCAAATATTGACCATACATGAGTGATGAATATCAGGAAGGGGTTGAAGGGGATATTGGTAATGCTATAAATGTACCATAGAAATAGTCCTTTACCTTGTCTCATAGCCTCCATTTCTTTTTCAGAGATGAAACTGAGCAGGGCCCTTGATATAGCCAAACGGACAGCTCCAGCTTGTGCAGATCTTCCACTTCCTGTGACTGTGCATTCTGTATCATGCTTCATCAATCGGTCCAAAAATTGAAATGGGAACATAAGCTGCTCCCTTTATAAAAGAAAAACAAAACTACATATATAAACTGTGACAACGCAAGCACAATACAGTTTAAATATAATAGTTTAATATATGTTTCATATATTTATCTATATGGCTAAAGAAAGATAAATGCTGAAGGTAAAATACAACCCAGATACTATATATATATATATATATATATATATATATATATATATATATATTTTCTATCTATGTCTATATATACATAAAAAAAATATATATATATATATATATATATATATATATATATATATATATATATATATATATATATATATATATATATATATAACCGCACCAGTCTAGGCGTAGGGTGCTCACCAATGGGAAATATAACTCCAAAAAAGCAGGCGGCACACCAAAAATGTGAAAAAAGTGAAGGAGGTTTATTGCCTCCTACCGCGACGTTTCGGCTCCGAGAGCCTGTTTCAAGCATTACAATAGTGATAGTATGTGTGTATATATATATATATATATATATATATATATATATATAGTGTGAACAAAATTTATCAACAATCAATTATTTAGCATAGCCATGTGTCACGTCAGTAATAGCTAAGTGAAAAAAACACAATACATAAAAATGATGTGACATAAGATATATAAATATATAAAGATCAGTGACATATCTCCTAAGTGTACGAAGATACATTACAAAACAGCTTAATGAGCCAACAACAGACAGGTGTAAAAGTGTCATTAGTTTAGATACCTGAAAAAATCCAGACATGGGTAAGAGAGGCCTACAAGTCCACAATAGTGTGTAGTGATCACCACCGCACATGTGCGGGAATGGAATGAAAATAAAGTGCATTCAGTGTCAGTGTGCAGTAGCCACTGTGAGTCTAGAGGCGCCATCTTAAATGTCCTCAGAGATCATATGCAATATAGAGCAGTATCAGATCTCATGGAAAGTTTTTAAAACACAATGTAAATGAACAGAGATAAATGAGAAAATAATATATAAAAAGGTCACTGATGTACAGGAGACTAAGGAACACAAATCAATAGTATAATTTATAATGAAGTATAGCTGCCTGAAAAAATGCAAGCTGGCCACTCATAGGTGTGAACAAGCACCTAGAGCTTTCTGCCATAGTGAATCCAAATGGTAGGAATGTGAGAACACAATCTCATCATATGACCCTAGGGCTCAACAGAGGGTAATATAATTCAATAACCAAATAAAACTGGTAGTGGATCCTCAACCCTGATTTAGGGCCAAAGCCATCACCAGAAGGGGGGGCATTAGCACATCGGATGTATAATGTAAACCTGAGTGCTCTATCTATGCTTACCCTCCTTTTTAGGCTGAGACAATTACCCCAGAGAGACCAGATTTGGGTCAAAGATCAAAGTTATAAGCGATAACCAGAGAAACATACAGGGTACAGTTTCTGACTGAAGCAGTGACCTGACACTTATTTTTCTGGGAATACTCTCTTGGAAAAAATATTCTAATTAGCTCAGTACTGTTTCAGGATGTCGGCTCCACATCGGTACATAGAAGGCATCCAGTAAGGCTGGATTCACATCTACGTCCGAGGTCTCTGTTGAGGCAGCTGAAGACTGGTGAAGAAAAAATGTCCTGAATGGAGGACATTTTTCTCTGCTGTTTTCAGTATTGAATCATCAGACACAATTATAATCAATGTGGTCTGCTGGTGTCTGTGTGTAGCCACTGTTGTAACGGACCACCTCTCCATCATTTGGGTCCCCTGATCGACCTGAACATTGGAGAGCCTGACACTAGTGTGAACCTATCGTGACTCTGCTAAAGCTAGTGACAACTACAACAAGTATTTTGAATTGGCTTAAAGGGGTGGTCTGGAAAAAATGTATTTTTTTTTTTATATAGGCTGGGGAAGGTGAAAAACAAATAAATCAAAATAACCACTCTCCTGTACCTGACACTCAAATGCCTCCCAGCAAGATCTGTTGCTGATTTCCACCAGAAATTCCCACTGCATGTGACCGCAACTACCTGTGATGTCCCATGCCCCTGATTGGATGGCCTTAGCAGTCACATGACCGCTGAGGCCAATCAACAGAAGCGACCTGGGACATCATAGCCAGTGAAGAATTTAACTTCACGAAGACAGCGGAGCAGTAGGATCGAACCATGTAGGGAGGACACCGGAGCACTGGGGAGAGTATGGTTTTTTTTTTGTTTGTTTTTTACCTCCACCAGCCTATTAAAAAAAAAAATAAAAAATAAAATTTCTGTACAACCTCTTTAATGACTCACAATAAGGATCTATCACTTGACTAAAAAGATTATGGATGAGCTAAGACTGAGATCTGAAACAGTCAATACTTACAATCTGTAAAACTGCGCTCTCTTAACAGATTGTCATGTCTTTATGTGGAAAATAAGACAAGTAAATCATTCATTGCTCATCATGATTTTGCCTTTTTTTTTATATAAAAAAGAAAAAAAAGAAATAGGAGCTTTTACATCAGACTTCTGTATCACTGTAAAATTATGCTGGCCTTTGCCGCTCAAATTAAGTAGTATTCTCTCTTTTATCCAATAGGGGATGCTACAAAGACACACATTGAAGCAGAAAACATACTTTTATTGAAACTAGAGATGTTTTTAACCGCTTTATGACCAGACCATTTTCCCTGATTCATCACCGGACAAATTTTCAGCGTTTTTAGCTCATACGCTTTTCAAAACTATTTTATTTTTTTTTTGTTTGGATTACAGAAATGATTCTTCCATATTTTGTCTGGGACATAGAGGGCTTTATTTCATATTATTTTCTTCTTTAATAAGACGAAAAATGTTTACTTTTTTGTCTAGATCTATTTTACATTTGTTTATTTTTTTATACATGGGGATATTTATTGTAAACTGGTTTATTGCCGTACATGGCATGAAAAAGTCGCAAATTTTTTGCAGAACTTTTTCACTGCCATCATCACTTTCTAGGGAGGTGGCATGGTGAAGGGCAAAGCATGAGTGGGGCCCACCAGCCCTGCCAGATCCATGATCATTTGCTCCTGTTTACTCTCATAAATGAACCCTGAAATCTACGTCACCGACAAGCTGGTGTAGCAGCACATGCCTCAGTGGAAGGTGTGTCTGGTTTATGAGGAGGCTTTAAATATATTAGTCTTCATAAATCTGACCCACTGTGTTCACTCATAAGATACTAAGATGACATTTGGGGGAACATATTATTTATTCTTGCTGATTTTCTCTGTAACATGGGCTGACCTACTAACCCCAGTAACAGGAGGAATACAGACTCACTACAGAGATGATATAGGTCCTCTAGAATTCAGCGCCTGGCAATCATTGAGCTACGTACCAGAATTTGCAGAGTTAAATTCTGACTGTCCAAAAACCACACTTAACATGTGGTTGTCAAGCAGTTAAACCCTAAACAATAAAATACAAGCATCATATAAATCAATGGACTGTTTTATAAACTGCTTTATTGTAGTTGTAACATGAGTACACTGCTGGATGCGTAATATGGCTGCAACATTTAGGCCGCCTGCAGTTTATCATAACTATCTGTGGCAATCTTAGTCTCATTCCTATATAATACAGTCACAAAAACGTGCATGTATTTTAGTTATGCTGAAGAGCCAAAGCCTGAAAGGACCTATACTGTAGAGATGGTCTGGAGTGAAAAAGTTAACTGTCCTGGTATATTTTGAGCCTAATAATTCCATTTGACTAAATAGGAAATTTAGCCTGGAATTTCACTTAAAAAAAAAAAAAAAAAATTAGTACCAGAATAAGCACAGCTCTGTACAACTACGATATGTATGGTCAAGAAAAGCACTGCAATCTTAGTCCCATTGGCTTGAACAACACTGAGCTTTCAGTAACTTCCCAAACCCTTACAGTTTACGGAGCTGTGCTAGTCAGAGCCCCGCTGATCTGCTAGTGATTCTAAGGATAGGTCATCAATAGTTTACTCCTGGACTGTAAATTGAACTAAAATTGAAAATATGAAACATTAACTACCGTATATACTCGAGTATAAGCTGAATTTTTCAGCCCAGTTTTTGTGCTGAATAAGCCTCCCTCGGCTTATACTCGAGTCAGCAAAAAAAAATAAAAAAATAATTATTATTATTTTTATTTTTTTAGGAGGGTGAGGGGGTCTATGACCAGCCACAATATCAATGTATAGAATCTCCCATAAAATAGTGCAAAAAAAAAATTACAAAATTTACAAAAAATAAAAGTTCTTAATCCCTCCTTTCCCTAGAATACATACAAAAAAAGAAAATGACTGTGAAACATGTACACATTAGGTATCCCTGTGTCTGAAAGTGCCTGGTCTACTGAATATAGGGTATCTGCAGTGCTCTTGTTCTGTCGGGAAGGGGTTAATAGGAGCACTGCAGATACCCTATATTCAACCAGGCTGAATTCCAAGTGGGGGAAGAAAAAACTCAGTCCTCAAGCTCAGGGAAGGGGCAGACAGACAACCAAAACACCCCCTCCACTTCCCCAGCAACTACTTCACCCAAAAACACCAGCCATTTTAATTTTTGAAAATTTCCAGTAGCTGCTGCATTCCACCCCCCCTCGGCTTATACTCGAGTCAATAAGTTTTCCCAGTTTTCTGAGGTAAAATTAGGGGGGTCGGCTTATATTCGGGTCGGCTTATACTCGAGTATATACGGTACTTAAATTCACATCATTTTAATGCCTCTTGTTCACGTACATTACATTTACATACATGTTGGCTTATGTATAGTGTCTCTACCTGTCTTGAAGTACTGTAAAATAATCCAAATACTCTTGTCCATTTATGGTCATTTTTCCTTTTCCTTGGTCACGTACTATAGCTGTTGCCTCTGCCGTTTTCCTTTTGCCTAAAATTATAACATACAGATCTAAGAAATCGCCATTATGTTGCAAGTTAGTTTAAGGTATGCAAAAGGCTACAAAGTCCAATAATGCAACACATTTAGCAAACAGAATTAAAAATCTTGTAAAATTTTTTGCCATTTAACCTTTAATGAACACATTCAAAAACGTCTTAATGGACACTGCTCCCCTTTCAAAATTGACAAGAGTCACTGGCAATAACTGCTTTAAATCATCCAAGTGTTTTTAAGACAGTTTTTTTTCTTGACACATTGCCCTTTATGTTAGTGGTAAATACTGATCAATATTTTTTGCATTTATTTATGAAAAAAATAGGACATTTGGCGAAAATTTTACTTAATTGAACTACAAGAGCAAGAGCGGCCTCCCAAAAATGGCCACCGGCCGGCATGCGCACTCGGCTCTGCTGGTGTCTCACTGGCAGAGCCAACTGCGCAGGCGTCGGAGGTGACGCAAAGGAAGACGACGAAAGAAGGGGAGGATCCAGCCGAAGATAGAGGCGTCGCTGGAGCGTGTTTTCGAGCAGAAGTGGGGACGCGCCCATCGCATTTTGGTCTTAGGGCTTTTTTACACTGCTTCAGTGAGCATTTCCATGAGATAAAATAATTCACTCCATAATATGACCCCATTTTAGACAGTACACCCCTGAACAAATGTCTCAAGGTATATTATCAGTTTGTGGCCAGAAATGCTTCACAAAAGTTAGTGAAAATTTAATTTTTAAAGAAATATGCCATTTCTGTGCCCACTTTATGTCAACAGAGACTACAACTTAAAGTGGGTTATCCCGGGTACAAAAAAAGTTGCATATCTGGGCGAGAACTGCTGTTTGAGCACACAGCCAGGCACAGAAGGGAAGGCATGTCATGGCACTTTGGAAGAGTCCCTGAATTGCCATTAAAGTGGAATTTGCAGATATGTGACCCCATCTTTGAAACTCGCCTCAAGGTGTTTATCAAGGAGTGTAGTGAACATTATTAACCCTTGAGTGTTGCATTATTTTAGTTTCTAGAAATGAATGTCCATCTGATCCATTTCAGTGCCCAATATGTTATTCTCAGCATGTTTATGCAGAGAAACATGTTCCAAAAACTGTTACGTTGACACATATTGCAAAGTGAAATGACGTATGTCTTGAAAAATTGCCATTTTCGCTCATCAGATGCTAGCTGAATTCTGCAAAATAAATTAATGCAACACTTGGGAGTTGAAAATGTTCACTGCACCGTACCCCTGAATAAAATCCTGCAGGGATTTAGTTTCCAAAATGTGGTCACGTGTCATGGATTTCACTTTACTGGCATTTCAGGGCTCTGCAAAAGTGGCATGGCATCCACAAATCAAGCCGTCTAAGAACGAATAGCATGGCTGTGTGCCCAAACAGCAGTTTATGCCCACACATGACATTATTAAGTAATGCGGTGTTCACACTTGCGCCGCTGTCCACCCGCTGTGATTCTGCCAAAATTCCAGAAAAACAGCTTGGGGATGGCTTGCCGTCAGTCCGTTGAAAAACCCATTCATTTCAATGGGTTTTTAAAGTGAACTGCCGTTGTCTGTATGCAGCCTCTCCTACGTGAAACCGTTTTTTTGGGGTTTTTTTGCACGGTCACAAAGTTGGACATGCAGGACTTTATGTCCGTGCAAAAAAAAAAAAATTCAAGCCATCCGTAGAATTGGGGATAATGTGATCAGCTGGCGTCCGATTATACAGACAGGAAACTTTTATTACTGGTTCTGAGTGGAGCAGTGGTCAGGCACAGTACTTGGCTATCTATGGCACGTTTGCTGAAATTAATGGAGTGGTGTGTGTGCTGCCCAACCACTGCTCCATTCAGAAGTAAATAGGGGATAACTTGTTTCGTTGGAAAACCTCTTTAAAGCTTTTAATTATTGCTGTACATTGTGATCTGGTGTGTTATTTAGTCTGAAATTTAATAAGTATGCCAACAGAAATACAACACTTCCATTATCCTTGTAACTTATGATAAACAATAAGCACAATCTTAATTTATGGTTTGGTGATCTCTATTGTAAAAAGAAGTTTATAAAAGAAAGGTTATTCAAAGCAGTTTCAAATTTTTCCAAAGGAAATAGTTATATATAGGTGGGTGGATGGATGGATAGATAGATAGATAGACAGACAGACAGACAGACAGACAGACAGACAGACAGACAGACAGACAGACAGACAGACAGACAGACAGATAGATAGATAGATAGGGCATGAGAGAGAAATGAACACCATTGTTATTTTCTGCAATGTATTAATCACCATTTTATATAGTATTATTGTGGTACTGACCTGTCCTAGGTTATGTCGATTGGCAATTTTGTGGTGTTATTTTTCCTGCAACAACCTTTTGTCCAAACTAACACTAAAATAGCATAAAATGGTTTTGGCAAAATAAAACTACAGTTCTGTGTTGAAGGAGTTGTCTACCTCACTTAAAAAGATGTCATGATTTCTTTAGCCACAGAGAGAGGGATATATAGACACGGGCCCTGTGTAATGCCTCTTAGTACTTGTGCTACCAGTTCCGTCCCCGATTTGCAATCTAATTCACATGGAGTAACACAAGGCGTTTTTTGTGCTTATTTTTACGGCTGTAAAAAGACGTTTCCATTGAGTTCTATAGTAAAATACGCCTGTATTTTTACGTCCGTAATTTTACGTCCGTTATTTTACGGACGTAAAAATACAGGCGTATTTTACTATAGAACTCAATGAAAACGTCTTTTTACGGCTGTAAAAATAAACACAAAATAAGCACAAAAAACGCCTCACGTTACTCCGTGTGAATGGACCCTAACCATGGTGTCCCAGCAGTGGGACATCTTTGTATTAAATTTAAAGGGGTTATCTGGTTCTTCTTGATTCACAGCAGTTCCTTCACTTGAATAGACCGTGTTGCACTTGTCTGCTCATTCGGCAGTAGGACCTCTGCTCGCTGCTCAAAATATTTTTAGCATTACGCCATATTTTAAAACTGAAACTTGTAGGGCATAAAACATGCAGTTTTATGTAAAATTCAAAGTTACTTTTTTTTCTTCTTTAATTCACATTCAAAATAATGGCACATTTGGCCTGTGTGTGCAGTAGCTTTATAATCGAACTGTCCTTGTAACTTGTGCCCTCTAGTGAGTTCCTATCACATTTAATCCATGTTCACACTTGCATTACAAGTTCCATTTATTGATTCTAAGACAGAAGCTCCAAACTGAATCTAAGACACACAGAGCACAGTAATCAGACATCTGCCTGGTAAGGAGCTGGGCACATGTGTATTCATCACATGACCATGGACTATATATCACATGACCATGGACTGATTTTTATCCACTGGAAGTAAGTAGAATGAATAAAAGCAAGCAGAAATCTAGAAACGTGTGGAATTGATACAGAAAGGATATTGGAAAATTGACCAATGTTTTATTATACAAACAATAACATTGGTGAGTCAATATTGGTCTGAAAGTGGGCAACCCTGCCTAAGACCTCATGCATACGTGGATAAAAGTAGGGACATATATGTCAATCGGCCATATATGCAGTTGTGTGTCTGAGCCAAACTGAAGAGCTCCAAATTATAGAGAAGGTCCTATACCTGACCATAAGTGCGGCTCTGTCAATTCCTTTCAATGTATAGGTCAGTGAAAAATTACAATAACACACTGATACCAATCCACATGTCATTGGTGCAGTTTTCACTGACCCTCAAACTGCACATGGTCAAGTGCATGAGGCCTAATAGTCACAAGAAAAACACAAAATATTATATATTATTATAAACCACAAAAATAAACTTGAATATTTTAAATAATGTAATTACCTTCCCCTGTGCTGAATGCTACTCCATGCTCATCATACTGCAGAGGATTAATAGTCTGCTTTTTGGACTGGATTTCAAGATTCTTGCAGTAGCTCACTATATAGTCCTCTTCAATGCTGCTGTGTGGCAGGCTCACCAAGCGTTCCATCGTTTGTAAAAAATACAGGTACTGCATGCAAACAAAAACTCATTAGGAGGTGTCAGTGTAATTGCCTGTGCTATAGTTCTAGGCTGAAGCTTGGCAAAGCAGGACTCTCATTGACATTCCCTGTCAGATTGACACTTTGGCATATGGATGTTCATTTTCAAACAGTGTGAGACAATACATTTCTATGCTCCACAAAATCCCCGGGACCTGTTTTGCAGACAACAATGAATCAAAGCAGTTTTAAGCTACTCATTTGTAATTGAAGGAATCTTGTCACAAACCTCTGCAAATTATATGAGCCTTCAAGAATTTCTCTCCACTTGCCAGCTGATTTGCATTTTCTTTTGGCACTTTCTACAAATGGCGTTTATGAAATTTTGCCACCTTTAAGACCTTATTAGACTTTAATCTCCTTGCACAATTAACTTTCTTTGTTTATGGGGATGCGGTTGTTATTATTGGAACTTTTGTTGCCAAAACGCAGTTAACATATAGTAAAAATAAAAGGAAAACTACATGCGCTTTTCACATTTTTTTGCCAGTATGAAAGCTCAGTAAAAAATAAAAAGTGATTATCTATAAATCCTATATATCCTCTCTTGGAAGGTTGTTAAAGATTTTTAGACTTGGCTTTACAGCAAGACTACCAAAAAGAAGATTGACCTTCAATATTTTAATGCCTCTGGAATTATTATGTGGATGAATCATCTTGGTAAGGTGTGGTTCCTTAATCATAGTGAATATGGATAGACTGGAGGAGTCTATATATTCGCAATGGAATTCCAAGGGTCTGTTCACACGGAGTTTTTTGCAGCTGCATTTTGACGCAGAATCAGTCTCAAAATCAACCTGCAAAAAAGGCTCCCATTTACTTGAATGGGAGCTGCTCGCTTTTTTCCCCCACTAGCTAGCAGAAAAAAGAAGCGACATGCCCTATCTTGCCATGGATTGCACTGCCTCGACATCCCATTGCAGCTATCCATGCAGAGAGTTCACATGGCGGACACCGCGCGGAAAGCACATGGACCCTATTATAGTCTATGGGGTCCGTGTGCTTTCATAAGCTCACCGCTTGCCAATGCGTTCAATAGTCAGTTTGGGAGGTCCCCATCCGGACGCCCCGAATGGATTACCGAACGCAGATGTTCTGCTAGCTACCTCCTAAGCAGCATTGTGAGCAGGAAATCATGTGACCAACATCATGTGACCAACATAATGTGACCAAATCCATCTCTACCGCGTTCCACATCGCAAGGCCTGGAAAGGGACATACAATATTTGTAAAGACATCCTATGAGTAATAAGTGATATAATGTAACATATGACATTTATATTATAATGGAAAGTGGCCAATATCTTTAACCTCTTAGGGGTAAGGACAAAGCCAATTTAAATTTCTTATTTTCTGTCCCGCCCTCCAAAAGACATAACTGTTTTATTTTCCAGTCAATATAGCCATTTGAGGGAATTTCTTTTGTGGGCTGAACTATACTTTTTAATGGCATTAGTTTCAAGTGATGTATTGAGAAACTGTAAAAACATATTTGTAGGGTGAAATGACAAAAAAAAAAAAAAAAATAACACACAATTCTGCCAGATTCACTTTACTGGCCAGTGAAACTTGTAAAAATGTCCTCAAAGACAATGTTAAAGTTATTCCTCAGGTTAGTATGACAACATATAATACTAAACATAGTTTTTTTTTTTTTCTTACATTGTACTACAGTTCAAAAATTAAAAACCTATAAAAATTACATTAGAAACAACTTATTATTTTGATGGAGAGCTCTTTGTAATATCTATTTTTTTTTATTTTGCAGTAACAAGATTTTTTCATTGAATTACTGTTATCACTACAATAACAGGTCTGGGAGATTTCACAAGGATGCTGGCTGCCGTAAGCCGCTCATCTAACTTTACAGATGCTGCAGTTGCTATTGACTATAGTATATGAGGGGTGAAATTCTGAGAATAATATTCTCTCTCCAATCCTGGAAGCTACAGTTAGATGCTAGCTAACCCAGCTAGCACCCACTGTATACAGCACATACTAAGATCCTGCACCCATGCCATATTGAAATAACACACTGTAAAGCAAATATTGCAGAGCGGTTAAGGATTGTGAAGGTAAACTTTGCATATCTCACAATAATTTACATTAATATCTAATAATGCTTCCATAGACAGCAGATAGAAATGTAACTGCAATAAAGCATTACTTACGTCTTGGTCAGTCAGTTTTTCTACTAGCAGGTTCTCCAATTCTTCCTTAATCAACCATCTTCTGCCAGAGAGGTCTCTGTGCAAAACAAACACACAGCATTACGCATCCACTAATTATTCAGCCAATTAGAGACGCATCACCTGACATCACTAATATTGGCATCCGTAGCTTGATGAGAAACCAAAACACTGTAGAAAATCACAATTTCTACTGCTGCCTATAAATAGCACCTTTCTATGAGAACAGCAGTTCTGCATCGGTGATATCAGGACATAAAGAGGCGGCAGAGTGGTAAAAGACAGAGATCTAAAAGGAAAGGTGTAAATTAATACATAACAGTAAAGAAATATTTTACTTTATGAAGTAGAAATTGATTTAGAGTAAATGTTTAACACTACGTAAAGATCCAAACAAAGCAATAACGAGAGCGTATTCCAGGAATGAGATAGGTGGACCACACAAATTATCACATCCCACTTCACATAGATGACTCTTCGTCCACCTAAAAACAGCTTCTGACTTGTAACTGGGACATGACAGATGTCATCAATGGGATTGATGCACAGAAAACCCTGTGAATCAGTGATAACTTGGTCCAAACACTTTACGACTGTATTCCACCTCTAGACTCCTCACTTTTCTGCAGAATGGTGTACATCGTTGAAAGCTGTACACAGTGTACAGATGTAGTAGTGGTGCTGGAGATTAATATGAACAAAGCCGCTTCCATCCATATACCTTGTATACAGCTTCAGGCAGCCAAATTAGACAAATTGAGTGAGGTCTGGATGTCGGATCCCACTGCTGATGATATATTGATAAAGATTACCTATCATCAGTAGATAGGTCATCAGTATCTATTACCTATGAGTCTTTGACTACTCCTTGAACTGCTTTTGGCCAAATAAGAATAATGGGGCAAACCTACTAATACTAACAGATTTATCACAGTAGCTGATGCTGGATGATAAATCTGGCTAATCTTTAGACTGTTTCCTCTAAGGTTACATCACCTATTAGTTGCCTCATTTTCCAAACAAAACTAAATTATGCCAACATTTTGGTACAGTTTTTTGGCACACAGTGCTGCATCTTAAAGCTTGCCCCTTTCCCCACAGAAAAAAAGAGATAATAACACAAGCAAGTTGTGGTGTAAGATGAAAGACAGTTTTTTGGTACACCAGTGACTTATTTCAAATCTTTTTTTGAATAGTATATTTTTTTTCCCTAAAAACCTACATCCTTGGTTTTTCATTTTCTGCACTTAAGCCTTTTCTCTTAACTTCTTCTCCATATGATCGAATTGACAAAAACTTTGCATGTGCATCCTAAAAAACAAAAAATAACGAGAATTAGGGATGTGCATGGGTATGAATACATACTTTATCACTATCACTGCTATAGAGGGCAGAAAACAGAGGCACTGTCTCCCTGATTAAATCTTGGGAGACAGATTTGCATATTCTTCCCATGTTCCTTTGCAGTGGAGCAACTATGGCTATAAGTCTCCACACACCTGAGAAGGTGGTCTCTCCCTAAGGAGTGACATTATCCCCACAATCTGGTCTCACAGCCTCTCACTTAAACCAAATCAGTTCTCTCTAGGCTGCGCTGATGACGTCCAAAGAGACAGAAACGGTGCCGTCCGTAGCTGAGAAACTGATTTGGTTATAACCTCGCATCATGCAGCAAAGGCTTCTGGGAAGTCGGGCATGTTGTTCAGGGTTGCTTGCTATAGAGGGCAGCAAACAGAGGCACTGTCTCCCTGTTTACATCTTGGGAGACAGATTAGCATATTCTTCCCATGTTACTTTATCACCGGTCAACATGCCACACACAAATAGTGTAGATTCATATTCAACATTCTAACCAGACTCATTGGTCACCAGCATATTTACAATCATGTGGATAAACAAAAACTGTTCTATTTTCTCTTTTCATTCAGGAATTTGAAACTATTCGTTTCATCCACCTGACTACATGGATGTTCCTAGTAAATAATTATTTTTCCTAACAAAATAGTGTATAAATGATAGCTAACATATGTACTACCAAACAAAATGTTTAAAGAAACATAATGGTATAGCTTACGCTAGGTTCACAGTAGCACTGGCCTGTCCCTTGTTCTGGTCCTTCTGAGGACCAGACCAATGGGCAGGTGTACCACTATATCAGCAGATATACAGGAACCCAGCAGACCCCTATGAGTATTATGGGGTCATTCAGGTGTCTGTTGTTTTAAAATCGAAACCAGTAGACAAAAAAGTCCTCTTTGTAGGACTTTTTCATCTGACAATTTCAGACTGACATTGAGACAGAGTCTCCAATGTAGACTGTCGTGTAGATGTAGCCTAAGCCTTAGATTAGAGAAAAAATACAGAAAAATAGTAAAGGTAAACCATGCAAAAACATTTACTATATGTGTTTGAACACACGTACAAGATATATACTCCTAAACTGACATAATATCTGCATGGTTTCCTAAAATGGACATTATTAGGAACAGTTTAGAGTGTTACCACAGATTTGCACTAAACCCTGAAAATTTGCAGCAAATTTCAGTAAAATACATGTGTAAAATATATATATATATATATATATATATATATATATATATATATATATATATTAGATATATATTAAAGATATCATCCATGTATATAGTGGAAAAATTCTACAATTCTACAAGCATGCAGTGGATTCTTAAAATTTAAGACATACTCCTCCTTATGTAGCTACAAAACTGCAAATTCTAGTAGTAGTTTCAACACCCTTGTACTGCATAGCATTGAAAATTACAGGGAATTTGCAGCTTAAGCTACATGTAACACAAATATTTGTCAGTTTTTGGCTTTATTCTTACTGATCATCCGCAAAGAATAAGAGAGAAGTTCCTTGAAAATGAATCCTGTAAATCAGGTTCTGTGATTTTTTTTTAATCGACTAGAACTAAAAATTGTTATTTAACAAAAAGAAAAAAAAAACAACAGAATGCTTTCACATGGATACATAACTCCGGTCATACAAAATAGATGCCTTTTGGTGAATAGGGGTATATGGTAAGAAATTCACTGGAGCTTTGCCAGCCCATAGGACACAGACAGTGTTTTGGAAACCTGCTTTATTTTTTTGCATGCCTTATTCACCTATGGATGGTAGAGGGATCCTTAAAATAAATTGCTCACACATGGATCTATGAAAAACATGTCAAGAGACTGCTTGGCCATGTGAACAGTTTTAGGCTCCATTCACATCACACGTGTTTTACAACAGATTAGTATATCCCTCTAGTGGATGGGAAAAAAACAAAACCCCAAAAAACAGAATAAAAAAATCACAGTATATATCGATCTCTATGCAACCCCCCCCCCCCAAAAAAAAACAAAAAAACCCAAACAAACAGCATAGCAATTCTACAGGCACTATAAGGCCACAATGAATCTGTACTATGTGGTTTATAGTATAGACTGCGGTTTAATGAACCAAGACAGGCTACAGATCCCTATGAGGCACTTCGTGGGTCAGAGTCATTGGACCCACAGTCAAGATTGGATTTGCGGTTATTGTACTCTTGTTAAAGAGCGCTCACCTAAAATACAAGCAATGCCAAGGACTTGGCTCATGATATATATGTCGTTATAGGCCAAGCAGAATTTATTTATTTATTTATTACAAAAAAAAAAAAAAATCAGAATTGAAAGCAGAGAGAAGAAACAGCTGTGAGTACAGGTATTGACTATGCCATGCTCTGGAAAGGGCAAGCAGGTTTACACATTGTTATCCATTCTAGTTATTCTCTAATGACCAGAAATGGGATTTAAACTGTATGGAAATGAATACTAATAGCAGTGATATTTCCCAGACTTAGTACTCAGAAGCGCTTTGCTATTCACAGCCGAACCCTCCACTGAGCAGAGGACAGACAAGAGCAATGAGGCTGTCACTACACGAAACACCAGCTGAGGCAAGGGAGCAAGCACAAGACTACAGGACCACATTACCCAGAACACCGTGTGCCATTTATAAACACTGCCAATTCACAGCTGTGTTACCACTGCTTTCAGACTAAACTCCCCAAGTCACTGGAGCATAAAAGACATATTGTAAAACACAACTAAATAAATGATCACATTTATTTATAAAGTCAAGGGTGAGCAGAAAGGTCTGTGCAAATGGACAGAACTGCAGAATAAATGCTGGGTGGCTGGCAGAACGGTACTGGTAATTGCTGAAACACCACTTGGTGTCACTTCACACACTTTGTTATGTATCTTACTGTTATGGTCTACTGATGTTGCTTTATATGAATTCCATACTTAAAAAGACATTGAATAGACATTTAAAACATATAATATTATACCCCGTCATGCATTGCACCCACTGCATTTTTTTAAAATTACTTCCCATTATGTATATCTACATAAAATAAAGACCAAAAAAACCCCAAAACATTTCAGTAATAAGGGCGGGTTCACATCTGCGCCCGGTCTCCGATTTGTGGGTCTCTGTCTTCTCACGAAAACCTGGCAGTCATTGTCCGCCCGTGAGCGTCTTCTGTTCTCCACGGCGAAACAGTTTTGTTTTGGTTTTTTTTTTAACCAGACACAAAGTCTTGCATTTCCGACTTTGTGTCCATTTAAAAAAAAAAAAAAAAAAAAACGGTTTTGCCGCAGAGAGGCAGAAGATGCTCATGGGCGGACACTTTGCAAACCTATTCAAATAATAATTCCGAATATGTCTGCTTGATGTAAACTGCAGTCTCAGCTTCACTGCAATGTACAAGGAAAATAACAATAAGTACAGGATTTCACGAACGAAGCCAAAATTTGTTCATAAAGTATAATACAAAATGTCTAACTGTTATAAATGACTCCCAAGCCACACTCACATATATGTTAAGGGGGTTAAAGTGCATTGTTGCTGGTCCAAAAAACAAAAATACTTTATAATCAGGTGTGATCACCAAAGAAAGTTATAAGCAGACAAATGTTCTCTGTAGGGATAAATCTAGTATCATACTTGGCTTTTGAAAGGATGATTACGGTATATTGCATATGGTTGAGTTTTTCAGAGTGGAAAATTTGAGTCTCCATTGCAATGATATTCATTATTTCAGAATATGCAAATGAGCAATCTGGAGCACCAAGTGTGGCTCTGTTGGTCCAAACTGCTACACCTCACACCGCTCTAATACTTCCTTGTTTCTCCTGTCCTTCTTTAAGTAACAGGGCCAGGTGAAATTTCAGCTTCCCTCCCTGGCCCTGTCACTCAAAGAAGGTAGGGAGAAGGAGAGCTTATTAAAGCAGTGTTAAGCATAGCAGTTTGGAGCAATGGTGCTCCAGACTTCTCATTTGTATAATGGGAAATAAATATCATGGCAACATGTAAGCCTAATGTTGTCCGTTGCTGCCTTTTGTCAAAAGATGACAGCAACGGACATTAATAGTAACTGGGTAATGGACAGAGGTGAAGCCTCCTCCATCTGTGTTCATTCCCATTGACTCTAATGTAAACAACATGACAGACTCTGTCGTCCATCATGTTTGTTCACTTTTCTAATGAAAGAAAAAGTCCTACATGCAGGACTTTTCCTTACATCACGAATATCTGATGGAGTGTGCCCTGACAACATTTTTTATTTAATGTCCGCAGGTCTCACTGTGTGATGAATGAGAGCAACGGACATTACCTAACATTAGTGTGTACCTACCCTTACTGGTTTAATAAACTTTACTATGGTGACAAGACTCCCTTTAATCGGGTTGTCATGCTTTGAGCAAAAATAAAATAAAAATCAGCTGGAGGCACATGCAGGTTGCAATAGTCACATGCTGTCAATGTAACATCACCACAGCTATCCCATCAAACACCAATGGGAAATAGGAGAGATGCTGCAGTAGCAGAGGATTAGAAGCTAAGTGCTCTATGGACCCTGCCTGTGGGCAATGGTTTCATCTATTGTATAAAATTCACTACCACCAGGCTGAGAACCATTCATATCTGACAATCATGCTTACATGTGGACATTTCACATCCTCCACCAATTCCAGTTCTTTGCCTCCTTTAATAGTTGCTGCCGATTGTAGTAGTTTTTCTCTAGCCTCCACTATTCTAGAGCAATTGTTCTGTAGTGTCAAGGGAGTGGTTTTAGGGAGAAGCAGGCAAAGGGGAGTGATTGTCCAATCAGCGGCAGACAGCATCACAGCTCAGAAGCACCCCCCCCCCCCCCTTGTCTCTTCTGGCTCAAGCCCATCCACTTCATAGTAGAAAACCTAGCATATCTGGTACAAAAACTGTGTGACAGTGTGAGCTGAAAAAAAACAAAAACCTGTCAAATTCCTTGGAGCAGCGTCTATTAAATGATGCAAAGAAATAGGGGTAATGAAATGACCAAATCTTAGAGCTTTTTAGTGAATAAGCCATAACCTATATTAGTTGGGCATGATCCTGAAAATGGTAAAGTACTCATACACAAAGTATATTAGAACCTTATTATATAACAAACTTACACAAAAGTGCAAACCCCTAACAAAGCCGAATTCACATCCATTGTAGTGATGGACAAATGTCGCTGGCAGTTTCAGTTTAAGGGGGCATTCACACTGAGTAACGCCGGCGTGTATCACAGCCGTACACGCCGGCGTTACGGCAGACTGGCGAACACTTCCCATTCACTTCAATGGGAGCGCTCGTAAACACCACTGTTACGAGCGCTCCCATTGAAGTGAATGGGAAGTGTTCGGCAGTCTGCCGTAATGCTGGCGTGTACGGCTGTGATACACGCCGGCGTTACTCAGTGTGAATGCCCCCTTAAAGAAAAAAGACATCCAGCAAACCCATTATAATTAATGGAGTCCATCAGCCATTGTTGGTGTCTGTTATTTTGGCGGTCTGAGTCGCCGTTGATCTGGCCCCTGATGGATCAGAACAACAGACACACGGGCACAGATGCCTTCCTGTTAACATAAAAATATGAATTTGTATAGGTAAACTGGAATTAAAGTACTATCCATATGCTATATTAGCGTCACACCTAATTTGGAGATACATGATGTGGCATATATCACCTGATGTTCCCCTAAAAAAACAACAACAAAAAAAACACAGAAAATCACATAAATACTGTATGAAATCCTGTGTGTTTGGATGTTTGTATGTTTATTCCACTATCACGCCGCAAAGGCTGAATTTCAATGAAATTTCGCACATACCTAGACTGTCACCCGGAAAAGAACATATGCGCCTCAGAATCCACGTATATCGCCGTGTTTGCCAACCGCAGGCACTAAATTCACGGTCCGTGTAGGCTGAAGGACCTCACATGACGTCACCACGTCAGGCGCGGGGCTCCGATTGGACCAGGTCACTGTGGGGGCGGAGCTATACAGCCACAAGCTGACCGCACACTGACATGAACAACATGGCGTTGTGCATGACGGCACCTGAGAGCCGCACATGCTGGCATCGCTGGAGCCCCGTGCGCGGCGTGGACTGGCGAGTTTGCTGGGGCCCCGGGGGTCGGCAGAGTTAGACAGAAGGGTGGGGAGGGTGTGTACACGTAGGAACAGGGTGGCAGAGGTGGTGTAGGAAGGGGCCCGGAGTCGCAGGTTTGGGAGGAAGGCGGGAGCAAGCGAATGGGAGAGCGGGTAGGGAAGCAAGTGGAGAGTCCAGGGACGAGAGGAGCGGTAGTGGGCCGGTGGGGCGCAAGGTCAAGGTCCATCGTCGCACTGCTGTTGCACGGGCCTGCTGTGCCCACATGGCAAATGTGGGGGTCCGGGGCGGCACTGCAGGTGGGGCACGCAGACAGTCAGGGGCCGCGGACGAAGTCGCGGGTATAGCTAATATATATATATATATATATATATATGTATATGTATATATATATATATATATATATATATATATATATATACACTGTATATATATATATATATATATATATATATATATATATATATACTGTGTATGTGTGTGTGTGTGTGTGTATTTAGCATATACATTTACTAGACTTTTTTCTACCTTATTTTATGTTCAATAAAGACTTTCCTGTCCTGACATCCAAGTTTAACATGGGGCAAAACCAAGATATGACTGTAGCCTCGGTGTGATTCTGCCAGGCCTAAAATAGACAGTAATGCATGTGAAAAGCCACTACATAATGTCTCAATTTTGCAGCTGCAATTTTACCACAGGTGAAAGAAACCCAGACAGCTTTAATTTCATCAAGACACAATCCCTTTAACTAAATTCATGCTTGAAGTTTCATACGTTTTATTTCCAGAAAGGTAGAAGCTTCCTATCTAAATATCTATTTGGCTTAATATATGAAAACACAAATATATATTTTAACATCCAAATATTATTCATATACACAGATAAGCATAATAAACTAAAAAAACAGATGAGAAAAAAAAAAAAGAAAGAAAAGGGGCCTTGAAGTACAGCTTTGATCTGATATCACTAATCCCCGGCAGGTTAAATGCCAGAGGTACTTTAAAGCTTTCAGTATTGTCTATGACATTATACTTAGAGGTGTTAGGGTTAAATGGCTGTGAAGCACAAGCACTACAAATAAAAGCTTTATTCCTTCCAAAATGTGTAATTTCTTTATTATGATGGAATGCAACAAACACATCTTGCCCTTGGGTTGCTCTGTTTCAGCCAAAACAAATGCAAATGGCTTGTGGGATGACAGCTGTTTGATAAGGCCTCGACAAGACCTGCATGCTAGACTTTTTCTATTTTTTTCCTTATGAAACTTGGGATGAGAGGCGGAAGGCAGGAAGAGAATTAATGTAGCATACAGTCTAAAGGCAATGCTACAACCGTGATTAAGTAGAAAAGTTAAAAGGCACAGATTTTCCACAGCCTCGCTGCGTGCAACCCATCCGTGTAACGAGTTGACAGGCCTAGCGCGTCCTCTCCATCATCCACTCCGACAGCTAAAACGCAGCACTGCATCCTTTTTCAGAGGAAATTTGCGTCTGCACCATGAAGCGTTGTACATTATTTCTTAGCACTGCGGGGGGCTCAAGTCCATATGGAACCTTCACAAATATTACCACAGATCAAACCGGCGGCATCTCCAGGCAGATTTGACATACCTATTTAAATGAACAGCAGGGGTCCTGCGGCTGCCGGAGGCTGAGCAGGAGAGAAAACCTCTGTGGAAAGTGTGCTGCGGCTCCATTACTCAGCAAAGGCACACTCTGCATTTATCACCCCTTTCATTTCTGCCAGGGCACAAAAACTCATTTGCTCAAGGTCAACGATAACAACAGAACTTACATTAAAAAACATATTATATACACATTTATATGTCTAGTAAGGGAAAAGGTACAGACCTTACACAAGCTCCAATATACCACACAGCTATTCTCATAAGTACATAATTATATGTAAAATGCCCAAGACAAATTATTTTCCATGTATGACATGGCAAAAACACACTATTCAGCAGAGGTGACTTAAGTAAAGGATCATACTCATGTGCTAAAGGATGCTGCATGACGCTTGTTTAACCATTTCCTTTCTATAGTATTCTCTAAAAATAAAGCCAAAAAGCGGCAGTACTGTGTAGCCAAGAAATGAAAATATATAAAGTCATCTAGAATAACAGACAGTGTCAGTAACACTAGATACAGGGAGCTGGGACACAGCTTCAAATGACTTAAACGTTTGCACAGGATATTTTAATAGAGAAAAATATAATACTCTTCATCTGTATTCTCACTATGACTTACTTCCCACAATAAGATACTTTGTTTTACAGGAAGTTAACACAGAATGCCTGCAAATAGTAGTATCTGTATGTAAGACTGGTCCACAAGTTGAAAATTGGATCCCATGTTTTGTTTTTACAAAATTACAGTTGAACTGCTCCCCTTGCTACATCAGATAGGGGATTAAGCAGTGACCAAGTTGGATGCATAACATAATGAGTATGCTCTTCCGAAGGGGGTTCCCATGCTTCATAGTGATATTTATAGAGCAGGTCCTATTATGCTCCATGAAAATGAATCAGAACGGAGTCTTCTCCCCCCACCACCACTGAAATCAACGGAGGAGATATCATCCAAGGGAATTCCATGAAAAAAAATTGGATCCCATTTGACCTGTACACTGTGTTGTGTGCATGAGGCCTCAAGGTTTCTCATCTTTCGAAGCAGCACACTTCCAAATAGTTGAGTACTGATAATTATTTTGCCGGCCAAATATTTGCCAAGCATTTTATCTTGTGCATATACTGTCTGTTCTGGCTTTAAAGTGAATTTGTTAGCAGTACATTGGTTAGAAACCTAATCACAGTACCTTGTAGAGGGTTCTACACTTTCCAAATATATCTTTGGAATCTAAAACAAAGACCAAAGCAAGATAATACATGCCCTAATGCACTTTTCCCCTATCTGCATATGGACAAACTGAAATTTACATGGCAGTGGGGCAACAAAGCTTTTTTTTTTTTTTTTTTTAAAGCATGGACTACTTTATATAATAATTTACTGCTTGTATATATTTGTGCCCTAACGCAGCTTGAATAATGAATTCTGTGATTTGTGAAATTGCAGCAAAATCAGTAACTGACATGTTTGTAATCTGTGGTAACATCTGTCTAAGGTTCCAAATCTGGAATGGACTTGAACCCCATGCTGTGTGCAGAAACAATGTACAAAGCTTAAAGTTGCAAGAACAAATTCCTGTGAAAAGCATGCAGAAAGAGAGTAGCACAGCTTTCTCAGCTGTCATAATCCAGACCACCTCAGGGAGCCACAGGCAAGGGTATTCCAATATTGCTAAAATACTGGAGCCAGCCGCAGAGGAGAAAGAGACCGTGTTTGGACATGTATGGGTCCATTCACACGGAGGAAATGGCGCTGAATTTGGTGCTGAATTTCAGCGCTGAAAAAAAAGTCTCCCATTGCCTACAATGGGTTCCTTTTTCTGCTAGCACCATTTTCAGAATTTCAAAATTCAGCACCATTTTCCTCTTTGCGAATGGACCCTATGGGTTTTCCTTGTTTTTTTTTTAGGAAAGTATGTTTGGAATACTCCCAGTGTGGCCTACAACCCACCATAGTAGATAGTAGTTCACTTAAAATCTAGAGGGGCATTTTTAGAGCCAAGCACAGACTAAAGCATAATAAAATGCCTCCACACAAGGAAAATAAACCCTTATGTTCAGCTTTGGTCCAACTAGGTTCGCTTCAAAATCCACCTCAAAAAAACGCCTCCCAGCTGTCCCATTCATTTCAATGGGTGTCATGACACTTCTTTTTATCTCTAGATGATTTTTCAGCTAAAGAAAAAAAAGAAGTGTCATGAGTCATGACCTATCTTCAGGCAGATTCAGCCTTGCAAACCACTTTGAAATGAATGAGAAGCAAAAAAACAAACAAACCAGTTTTTGCTGCATCTTCAATGAAATAAGCATGGACAGTATCTAGGCCAGACTGCAGGGAGTCGGTATCTGGAGGTCTACCATTTAAAATGCTGCTGCCCACGTTGGGCTTCTCTTTGAGAACGAGGGGATAGTCAATGTCCATTTCAAATTATATTCCTGCATCTTTTGCAGAGGATACAGCAGAGCCTGTACTGTATTCTGTAACCACAAACTAATGAGGCAATGCAAAGATAATCAACTTTTTATGGATATGCAAATCAGCCTCAAATGCATCAAGGACAAGTTCTGATTTGCAAGAATTGCCTACAGACAGTGGTAATGTAGGCAGAGGCTCAAAATGTCATTCACTGTTGGACAGCAATTTTAGAGGACATTCAGATCACTTGTGTTGTAGGCAAACGTGGCCCTGCCCCTGGTGTACTAGTCGTTGATTTGTATATCCATAGAAAAGTTATTATCTCTGCCATAGAAATTAATGGCTGTATAAAATATGGCTAGTAGGGTTGAGCCGATCTTGAGATTTCGAACCCGAATTCTCAATTTTCCATTCGAACCTGATCCCAATGCAAGTCAATGGGATATTTTAAATAATCGAAGATCAGATTTTAAAAACGATCCTATTCACTACACAGCATCCTACTCACTCCTCTTCTCGCCTCGCTGCCCTGGCCTCCCAGGTTAGTGTTACAGACCAAGGAAGAAGGTGGGGCTTGTGGCTTAGGAGAGTGTGGGCGGGTACAGGGCGAGGAGTGTTAGCTACTAGAGATGTTAGCTAGTCTCCCATTAGAATGAATGGAAGCAGCCGGCGCGCAGTGGGTTAAGCGGCATCCATTCATTCCTATGGGACCTAGCTAACATTGTTAGCTTTTCCCACAATGCTTGGCCAGTAGCAAAGCATTGTGGGAAATAACCTCAGAACTCGATCTCGCCTAAAAAGATTGGGATCGGAATTCCAATCGCGAAATTTACTCGATCGCCGATCGGAATCCGATCTTTTCCGATCCCTCAACCCTAATGGCTAGCACACTCATAATGCCCATGGTCATGGGCATGAGGCCTAAATATATCTTTTAAGACTCACTACACAGATTGAATATTAAAGTGTGTACAAAGGGTGTATGGAGGCACAAAGAAACTCTCAGGAGCCATTTTATAGACATACAGTAAGCACGCCATGTGCTACAACTTTTCTCTATGAGAACCAGTGCATTGGCTCATTATGGAAAGTTTTCTGATGGCATTGTTTAGGTATGTCTAACTTTACATTGCGTACTGTATTTGCGATATAAATAATGAATGCATGCTTTGTTCCGCTCTCATCCACTATTAACAGATGTAGGATTGGGAGTGTTAATAGTTCATCCATATGGGCTGCATAAAATAAGACAATAATTTACATACATATCCTTAAAGCAACCCCTATATAAAACCCATTTCCAAACTGGCAGAATTCGCCAAAAACAGAACAAAACCTCAAATTCAAACAAGGTTGAACATTTCTTAGTACTAGGATACTCCAACATGCATTATCTTCCCCATGCAGCATGCACCGCATTCATTGACAGGACATTCACCAACACCCTGTTAAATCTCATGTAATAACTAGAGATGAGCGAGTAATGTTCGATCGAGTAGGTGTTCGATCGAATACTACGGTATTAGAAATACTCGTACTCGATTGAACACTACTAGCTGTTCGAAGTTTAAGGTTCGATGCAGAACCAGTGTTGATTGGCAGAATGCTATACATTCTGCCAATCAACGCTGGTTCTTCTCTTACCTTTCCGAAGTCTTCTCCACGCTGCGTCCCCGCTTCTTCCTCTGGGTGGAATTCACTCTGCCTAGGCATCTGCACGCGCATGAGTAGTCGGCTCTGCTCAGGCGTCTGGCCTGGGCAGAGCCGCACGCGCATGCGCAGTCGGCTCTGCCTAGGCCGGATGCCTAGGCAGAGTGAATTCCACCCGGAAGAGGACGTGGGGACCCTGCGCCGGGAGAAGACTTCAAGCAGAATCCAGCACGACCGTCACTCGTGGACTTGGTAAGTATGATTTTATCGAATGTTGCCTACCCCTGAAACGAGCATTTCCCCCCATAGACTATAATGGGGTTCGAAATCCGTTCAAACAGTTGAACAGTGTGCGGCTGTTCGAATCGGATTTCGAACCTCGGACACTTTAGTGTTTGCTCATCTCTAGTAATAACAAAGGCAGACCTTTGCCAGACCCATCTGACATTAGCTCATACACACAGGTAACCCATGGAGCCTAGTTCACTGAATCATCTCACATAGAGGCCCAGTCTATTTGTTGAGGTCCCTTGTGTTATTTAATACTTTAGCTTGCCATTCACACAAGATATCAGACAACATAAGATACTTACATGCAGTAATGAGTAAAACGC
Source organism: Leptodactylus fuscus (assembly GCF_031893055.1). NCBI lineage: Eukaryota > Metazoa > Chordata > Amphibia > Anura > Leptodactylidae > Leptodactylus > Leptodactylus fuscus. The sequence goes on from NC_134266.1 coordinate 169,147,614, forward strand.
CTGCTTGCCAGTGTAAAATAGAAAGTGGAATGGACGCTTGTCTTCTCCCCACTGAATTGCTGTTGGAGAAAAAGGCACTTTAACACATTTACTAAACTGAGATATTAGCCAGATTTTTACAGAAGTCATGTACCATGTTTAGGTCTACATTATACATCAAAACCATAACTTACTATTCTACAACAATTACATATAATGCATTATACAGTATAAGGGCTAGTTCACACAGGGCAAAATGGTCAAGATTTTGCTTGGAATCTGCGTCAAAATCCTACCGCCACCCACCTCGCGACACCACCCTCCGGACTAGGCCCAATCCGAAGTGGAAAGCCGCAATGGGATGTGTTCACGTAGAACCCCGTGTGAACTAGCCCTAAAGGGGCCCCAAATTTAACTTATTGATAGAGCTCTTTACTTATCTTTAGTGCTGGTTAAAAACTGAATGATTAGGAAGACCATAGCTGTTTAATACAGACTGAAAGAAATTACATTATATGTAACTTAAAGAGGTATTCCCATCTCTGCCCTTTATGGCTGAAATGGGAATACCCATTGAAGTGCTGCGGTCAGAAGTTAACAGCCATGCTGCACTCTTTTCACAACTCCCAATCACGTCTATGGGATTAGAGTAGCCAGCTCGACTCTTTCCGTAATTCTGCTGACTTCTAGCTGTGACATACAGATAAATATTATCACAATCATGAAGGCCTGAAATGGGATTACGGTAAACCTTTATTAGAACTATTGTATGTTTATTTGCCTCCAAATTTTTACACTTCATCAATTTTCCACCCAAAGTGGTATATGACTGATTTCAAGAGTGCCATTTTGGCATCTGATAGGGATATATGTATTATAATACCTTTTGTCGCACTCATTGCTGCGATTTTCCATAAAGACTAGCATCACAAAAATACATATAGTGTGTAGAATACATATTTGACAATGGTGTTCTATTAGTAATTTAACTGCATCATCAGAGGCATTAATTGAAAGCATTTCTCAGTATATACATCAAAAGGATACCAAAAAGGCAGTTTATAGAGCCTTAATCTGTTGAAGTGCTGTGCTGTAAGTGAAGCACCAGGAGATACAAGTTCCTTCACATCTCATATTACTAGGCTGCTGAAGATGTATGGGCACAGAAGTCCACAATTTATAGCCCCATTTATGGATTAATCTGACTTTGAACTCCATCTATGCAATAATCAATACAGATGGCAGCATAGGGGAGGTAAAATATGAGATATGATGCTCCTTTGTGAATGCCTCTTTTTCACCATAGATAACCCCTTTAAGCTAAGGCTCCATAGTATAATCAAGGCTGAGGCAAGTTGCACACCTAAAAATTGGTGCAATTTAACTTTAGTTTGGTGACTTTGGCTTGCAACTAACAATACGCCATCATCACATCACACAATTAAAGTGCTAGTCCGAAGCTAAGGCCATATGATGTGGAAATTCAGCTTTTTTGACACTTCTGCTGCTTTTACACGACGTGCGGCCTTAGTCTTGCATGGGTTTTCCCACAAATATTTATCACCTAACCACATGTTCGGCAAGGGTCATTAGAGATTACTAGGATAGGATGTCCCCAAGCACTTCCTCCTGCTATAGTGTTATATGAAGCACAAGTGTGCATGCTCAAAACAAGCTACTCCTCAGCACTTATTTGTTAAAGAGACTTTATCATTGAGAAAAGTCATTTTTAGCTAAACACATACTTGCATAGCCTTTAGAAAGCAAGTAGGGAGAGCAGGGAGAGGAGTCATCAGCACAGCAGCCTCTCTGCTCTCATATACATACAGCAGACAGTGCACACAGACACTTTGGGGTGTACGCTAGAGGCTAATTAGCATGTGAATAAAAACTGACTTATTCAAAAACTACTAAGGCAATTTATATACAAAAGGTAGGTGTGGAATAGCCTTTCTAAAGGCTATGCAAGGATGTGCTTAGCTAAAAATAACTTTTCCCAATGATAGAGCCCCTTTAATAAGGAGGAATAGGGAACTTGGAACCTCCATAGTGACTGGGGAAACCACCACTCCTGGCAACACAGGATGCTCAAGAAGAAGAGAAAAAAAGCTGCATAAAATATACAAGTAACTCACCCAGTTGCTTTGGAAAAATCTCATCAGGGTGCTGTAATATTAAACAAAAAAACAAAGGAAATATTTATCAGAACAGTAAACTGAAGCCCTGGGCCAAAAAGATCAGCAAGACTTTTTGCTTATGAAGGCTCAGTGTTTTATAAATGGATGATAAATCGCATGTTTTGCACTTTCTAATGCCTAATGACGCATCTTACCAAGAGCAGGTACCTTGAGGTTTTTTTTTCTAGTTTTTATTCTATTCCAAGAGAACCCCTATAAAACTGTCTCCATCTCTGCAAAAAGAAGCACAATCCAGAGTCTCTTATCTGCTACACTAGAACCATGGTTCTAGATACTACAGACCTATGCATACTGGAATCTGAGGATAACTCCCCTCCAGCCACTGAAACATGAAATTATAACCTTTAAGACTAGAAGACACGTTTGGCAAGAAAAAAAACCTTGACTGCTTTTGTAATGATGGGGAAAAGCACTGATAAAGAGCTTTACCTGACCCTATAGAGAGCTGTGTGAATATACCTCTTTCCTTTCCTATTCAATACCAATCTGTGCAGGAGATGACAAGTTGACGCACATCTATATGTGAGTAAGTGACAGGGCTGAGAGGAAGAAAGGGAACTTGCCTTAGTGCCATGTTTTGGAAAGTAGCTCCTTATAGATCAATGCCTAGTTTTTCTTTTAAGGAGATATAGTATCTCTTATGCCTGCAGCAGAGTTGTGTTATAATGTGTCTGTGCATTCTGCATGTACCGTGTGTGTATATGCACTTGTGTACTTACACTTGTGCGGTGTGAAATACATATATATGATGCCACAGTACCTTCATAAGTGGTCGAGCTCTCTTCTCAAATAATCCAGAGGGAAAGAGATAGGCAATGGCTTTCTGAAATAAGAGAAAAAAAGAGTTAGATATCCAATAGCATAAATAGAATGCCGAAAAAATAATCTTGTATTAATTTCATAACCATCTTTTACCAGCACTTTTCTGCCTAGTCAAAAAAGACATGACTGTAAAGAAAAAAGAAAAATAAGACTATTTTCACATGGCTCAAAAAAGTAACAAAATCTGCAACAAAAAAAAGCAGTGTTTCAGCAACATGAGGCCTCAGGCTAAAGATGTAAAAAAATACAGCACAATGAGCTCCTTGCCCATCTGCTATTGTTGTCCCTTGTGGAAAACCCTATGCTTCTCCTTCCTCCTGGATTTTCATAATTGGATCAACAAAGCCCCAAAACCTAGCACCTCCTTTCATTTAGTCTGGACCAGTAAGTAAGCGGCCATTTTCTTGTGGCCTGTGGGCATGCGCAGTCGCCTCTGCCCGAGGCCTAGAAGTTTCACCACCAGAAGAAGACGCGTGAAGAGGCTGTTCCTGAAGAAGATGGAGGCGGCGCTGGAGAGTTCTTTTGCAGCATTGGGGACCCCCCCAGTGCTGTTTGAGCGCTGGGGCCCGCCCCCAGTGCTGCGAGAGAACTCATTTGCATCCCGGCGAAAACCGGAATTTATACCGAACAGTGGCGCGGAGAAGACATCTAAAGGTAGGAGAAGAATAGCCTTTGTTAAGGATATTGCTACGTATTAGTCACAAAAAAATTGTGTTTTAATGATAGGATCCCTTTAAACGTGACATACAGTGGAGTACAGAAATAGGATAAAGGTTACAGCTATAATAAAAGCAGAAATGTACTCATGTGACCTTTCATGTAGTGATACATATATATAAGTGACCTTTAATTTTCCTGATAAACCCCACAACAAAATGAAATGAACCGTAGAGATACCGATAAATTGTGATTAGACTTATTAGACCTAGAAATATAATTAGCACCAATTAGATTATTGAGAAAAAAGGTGGTGCAAGGAAATAAACAGCAAAAAATTGCATTTAGATACTGGTCCTTTATCTTAAGAAATAAATTTGTTTAAGCAACATAGCAGTATTTTGCCCCATTATCAAAGTTATCTTGCATGTGTATGGGCAGTATTACGTTATGTTCACACCTGCATTCAAGTTTCTGTTCAACGGACCCCAGGAACCGAAAGCTAATCCACTTAAAAAAGCGGTTACCCATAGACTCCACAAACTATAATGGGTCCGCCAGGTTTCTGCCCGAAAAAAAAGGAAAAATGTAGAAACATATCACTGATTTTCCAGCAGAGCATTTCACAGAAAGACTGTAGAGTTTTCCTTTTTCTTCAATGTGTGGATGGGATTACCCACAATCACATCAACTTTGCATAGGCTGTAAAACGTCGCAGCAAAAATCGCAGCGTTTACCTTATGTAGGGCCCCAGTCTATGACCATCCTCAACCGTTATGTAGTGAACCTTCCAAAGACTACAATACAGTTGTAAAAAATAAAACAAACATCCACAGATCTGAAAATGCCTGGTCTTCAAACATATAAAAATATTCCCATACAGCAAACCATATAAATCTGGTATCCCTAGAATCCTATAGACTACACATTACATGTCATTTTTGGCTGCACAGTGAACCCTGGAGAAACAAAGCTGTAAGGAATTTTCTTCAGCTCCACCCCATTGTATTTTTTTTTTCTTTTTCCCAGGACATCGCATGGAATATTAAATAGTACCATTACAAAGTACAATTTGTCCCTCAAGCATTAAGCCTCGATATGGCTCTGTGAATGGAAAAATAAAATTACAGGGTTTGGAAGACGGGGGGCCCAAAAACAAAAATTGAGAAATGCCTGCAGTAGAAAGAGGTTAAAAGGGAGTCTGTCAATAACAAAATTTTTAGAAACCAAATGTAGTACCTTATATTGATTAAAGCCATGAGCACAGGGCTATAAATTTGTAGAATGACTAACAGAAAATTGTTTTCTCAGTCCTATGCAAATAAGCGAATATCGTCCTCTCACTTAATACCTCTTCCAGTAACACTAAGGTAATCTGAACTACCCCCGCCTTCTTCTGAGCAAGAGGAATATCTTGCTGCAATGCTCAGCCTCCCCAGAACACACTCCCAATGCACTCATAGTTCATTTACATAAAAATAAAAAGCAGATTTTCACCAAAATTAAAGAGCTACTACATTAACAAATGATAGAACTGTACTCATAGCTCTGAGCACTACAAAGAACAGGGGCTGGTTTAATAATGTTTTTGGTGCTGATAGAGACCTTTAAAGGGAGTCCTATCACTGCTCCCCACTTTCCTACACACTTTAAATCGCTCCCATAGTGCGGGAGGATCAAATCATACTACCCAGAGGAAGGAGCAAAATGCAGGATGGGGGTATTTAGTGATGATGAAGCAGTGCTTGGTGATGGAAGAAACCCCACCTGTGCTCCAAGATCCTGATTTGAATAAGGAATAAAAGTGCTTTTTCTCTGCATCAATGGGGCTTTGAAAATTAAGAAAGGTATGTTTTTTATTCTGCTAACAGTATATATAGGACTATAGGAGCGTTTTAAAGTAGTTGGTGCAGTGATAGATTCTCTTTAACTAAATTTCATCTAAGGTAAGATTAGGCACATTTGTATGTAGCCATAAATGGTTCAAACAAGGCAGCTCAAGATGTATTATTCTATAAAAGCTTGTCCTTTAAGATTGTCACCATGAAAAAGGCTATGTTCTTGAGCTGTGGAATTTTTTTATTTAATTTTTTTTGTAATTGAATGAGGTCCTCATACTCGGATATAGAATACTCTGATTTATGATAATGACTCTTAGAATAAAGAATTTGGCATTGACAGATATGTGGCAAGTATAATTCAATCATACCCAAAAGGAAATTATGGATTAATTACACAGCAGTAAAAAGTTGACAATTACAAATTTGTGATTATCTACTTACCAAGTCTGGGTAAAGAAATACATCAACGTCTGCAGTGCATTTGTTTTTCCATGCCCTCATCATTAGAGAAATGTGCAATAAATAACTTATGTTGCAGCGTGTCAAAGTGAAGACAAAAAAAGGGCTCTAGGAAGACGCTCTCAGCGCTAGCAACACTGATCTGAAGACACTCTGAGCCATGTGTAATAGGAGAAATTCCAGCATATTTTGCTCTGATTAGCAATATTATTACTTTATGATGTAGGCAAATCTTTTATACAGAATTGTATTAGAATAGTAACACCATTTTTTAGGCTTTGCTATCTATACTATCAATTCTTGGTATCATAGGCAATAATTAGTTGTGCAAGTTACTGGGCTGAACGGCAGAAGTTGACATTCCCTTCTTGGACATCACTGACACTGGCATCTCATAGGCTTTTTGCTCTGTCAGTCTCCTGCATTCACTCTTTACATGACAGAGTTACTATTAAAAGCTTACATTATCTATATATATTTCTTACTCCTTTTGAATCCACTTCTGGATTATGTGGCATCTATCAATAACAAAAATAGAAAAAAAAAAGAAAAATGTTTGTGAAGCCACCTTTAGGCTAAGGACATATAGTGGGCCGCAGCGGAAAAAAGCATTGCAAAAAAAAAACCACGGTGGAAACGCATTGGGGTTTTTCCCGCACAGCTTTTCTCTGCAGACTTTCTGCTTCAATTATACCTAAAGTGAAGCCCCCAGCATTTCCTCAGTTATAACATGCTACTATTTCCAAAAATGCTAGAATCCCATCCAATTTTTTTTTACAATTTATTATTTTTATTATATTTAAATTATCTGTAACTAGCTTATCTTCTTTTCTGGTCAAAATGCAACTGCTACAAAAGGAGAATTGTCCAGATTCTTACTTTGTGCAAGTTGTATACATTCCAGATTATATATATATATATATATATATATATATATATATATATATATATATATATATATATATATGTATGTAAAAGGCTATTACTAATTGTTTATTTTAGTTTTTTTTTATTTTTTAATGCCACACAGAATGGTATTACTATGTAAGATAACATTTTATGCTGGTATTATCATTTTGGTCAGACAAACAAAAATGGGCAGCACAAACCATAAATGCTGAACGGGTTCCCAACCAGATGCTTAAATCCCAAAGATAAAGGGACTTTGATGCGTTCTTGGCAACAAACCAAGTCAGTGCATGTGTCAAAAATTCCCAGAGGTTAAAAAATAAAATGCATCTGTTAACTAGGAATGTGCGACTTGTAACTTCGATTTTATTGAAAGCTATAGCGCTAAAGAAAAGTTCATTTTGTTGAGCTTCCAGTAATTCTTTTATCCATTAGAATCTTCCTCTGGAGCCTTCACTAAATGGACTCTGGAAGCGGAGCTGGCACACCGGAGGCATCTGTGCTGTATTAATCTATTACTTAGCATGTCTTTTCTTAATCAAGGTTTAAAGACTCTCCCCAACCAGACTACTGATTAAATAAGGTTATATGACTGACTCACAACACAAGATTTTCCTGGAAAACACCTGTTTTGCATTGCCTAGATTTCGAGCCTTTATCCTGGAACTTAAAGGCAAGATAAGGTGGCAAAAAACAAAAGGTTATATTATAATATATATATATATATATATATATATATATATATATATATATATATAAAATAAACTTTATAAATACATACTAGAGTTGTTGTATACTATACATTGTGTGCTTGCTTAAGATGGTTGTTCCAGTTCATATCTTTAACCCTTCCTTACACTGTATGTTCACCTGTCCATTTGGCTGGGGATCCTTTTGGGTCCCTGAGCTTAGTAACTTGCGGCCTACACATGAGTAATGCGGCCAATCAGTTGCTGAGCCGTAACAATATTCCAACTGGCTAAAAATTTCATGTTTGGGCAGAGTGACAACAAAGAACCAGGGACCGGATGTTTCCAGAGTTATCACCAGTTGAAGACACAACTGGGTTTGGCATGTTTATACATACAGCTGCTCACAATCCCAATTGTTTTTCTAATTAGTAATATCTATGGTAATAACACAGTGATATTTGATTTTGGTGTCATATGAAGGAAGAGATCTCATCTCATCATACCAGATGCTATGTAATGCCAAAAATATATAACAGTTTGAAGTGATCCCTCGAGCCTCAGCTTCCCTGCATTATAAAAGAATTCAACCTTTAGTACTTAAAGTAAGAAGAGTAGAGTTACCAGTCAGCATTAGAGAAACAATGGAAATAATACAGAAGAGACAAAAAAGGATTTCAGAGCCGGAAACCAAAATCTGTTAAAGTATATTACAACATTTAAAGACTAATGAAAAGACCAGTTTTGGAACCCTATATCCTGGAGGCCTAAGAACATACAGACCCAGTGTATCAACAAACCAGCCTGGTTTAGGACCATTCCTAAGGGTATTGTCTAAGCAACCAATCTTATCATTCTTCTTATAACACCTATACAGGCATGTGGCATTCATTGCAGGGAGACCATCAGGCCAGTACCTCATAGATGGGCCTTGGGGTGTATGTTATTTATGACCATACAGGTCATGGACTATAGTGCAGTGCCAATAGAAGCAGGGCAAGTTCAAGGGTAGCAGCTCATGTTCAGTGGTCAAGAGTATAGTCAGGATGAGCAGCACATATGGTTGTCAGGAACAGGCTATAATCAGTATCAAACGATCAGAAAATAATGGCAGCATGCAGGGAGAAAGTCACAGAACAAGCAGAGTTCAAACTTATGCAACAGAGAATAACTCAGAAGACTATGATGAGATCAGGAGCAAGCCAGGGTCAATCACTGAGTATGCAGACAGGAAAGGGGAACCTCATCAGGCTACTAGCAAGCTAGGGACAAAATTACTCAAGCAGTGTGTGACACGTGAAGCAGACTTTTATATTTGCAGACTATCAAAGATAGACTGGGAAAGATTTACTAAGCGGACCCGTTGTGTAGCAAAAAGGACGCGACCACCAAGCAGCAGCAGCAGCATCAAGACGTGCAGGTTCATGGCAGCATGGACGTGTAAGGAACGGACAGTGTGTCATGAAAGTAACTTGGTGGCTGTGCTTTCTAAGAAAGGAGGTATGCCAGTGTGCGCAGAATGATGGCGTTACCAATGATAACTGACACCTCTCATGTCTTCCCTTTAATTACATTTATAATTCATAAATTAGTCCTCTTAACTCAAATCATAACGAATAAAAATATACCTCAAATTTGTCAAACTGTTACATAGAAGTCATTGTCAAAGTTATTTTTTACATACAGTATATCGTAAAGAGTTAGGTCCCTTTCAGACAAATAAATATGGGCCAAGAAATATAGTCTGTTGGATGTATTTCCAGGCCCTGAGAACTGACATTTCAGAATTATACCGGCTTTATAACTACCGAGGCGCTACGTGAACACTGGACTACAGATCTGCAATAGGTCTAAAGCTCAGGACATCATACACCACATTTTGTTTTAAGTTCAGTTCACGGGAGCCACAATCGGGAAATACAGCTGATACACGGCCTAATACATTCATTTCACAGGGCCCTGAAAACTAGAAATAAAAAAAAAAGAAAAAAAAAAGAAAAAAAATAGAAGCAGCGATATTAGGCAATTATGGTATTTCACTAGATTTTACATATGTGGACTAAGTCAATGCCAATGTTGAAGGCAAAGTAAAAACATTAACCATTTATTGCTCAATGCCAGTCATACTGTATTAGAATAAATTGAGCAAGCTACATTTGGATTAAATAAATAATAAAGATGGTCTCAATAGTAAAAACACACTCCAATCTGTGCACATGCCAAATAAAAGGATAAGTAAATGGCATTACCACCCTTACCAAGACCAAAGCTGTCTAGAAACCTCCTCCTCTTCCCCTGCCCCTTATGTGTTCCAGCTGAGTAAGACTAGTGCCATGAATAAAACATAACCTTATGCCTCAGATTTCTCTTGTTTTTCAGGAACAGACTGAATGCATTTTCATTATGTTTTTACCTCATACATTTGGTATTTAATGGGATTGTAACATAAAAAGCTTTATGCACTGAACATTTTCATCCTTGTTTTAACAAAGTTTACATTTGTAAGATTTTGGTTATGTAACATAATTTAAAGGGGTTTTCTGAATAATTTCTTTCATGACAAAGCCACTAAACAGACTACTTCAACTAAATCCAGACAATGGGGGTTCGCAAATAAGAATATTTCCTACAGACTATAAAAGCACTTGCACGGTCACCAAACACCCCTGTTCCAGCAAATGGTTGGCACCCCCCAGGGATTTAACTTTTATGGCATACCCAGTAGGTTTGACAAAAGTAATTTGTCATTGTCACATAATGAAAGATTATTCCACTTGTTTTAGACTGGCAACCTGAATAGATGCTAACAAGGCCCCTATGGTATACATGTATAAACACCACTGAACCAAATCTGTAAACTGGCTTCATAAAACTCATATCAAGTAGTACAAAAGCATAAAAATATATAGAGTGTAACATTACTGTGTGCTACATGAGCCCTGTCAAACCAACAGCATGGTTCATATACAACCAAGCACAACATATACATGGATTTGTTATGTTCTCCCCGTGTTTGCATGGGTTTCCTCCGGGTACTCTGTCTTTCTTCCACACCCTAAAGACATACTGATAGGGAATGTAGATAGTGAGTCCTATATGAAAGTGCTTGTGAAGCACTGTGGAATATGTTGGTGCTATAAAAGTAATATAAATAAAATAATAAACATTACTTACAGTTCTATACATTTAATCACAGTCCATGTGAACAGTGACGTGGTTGTAACCAGTCATACATACATGTTCATACTGCAAAATGCAGATATTGAAAACATCAAATCTACATTGTCTATGGTATCAAATAGCAGTGTTCCTTATAATGTAAGAAGGTCTTCTTGTTTCTACAGCACATATTATACATCCCCATACACATGAACATATTGCAAACATATAAAAACTATGTTACTGTATATACTCGAGTATAAGCCGAACAGAATATGAGCCGAGGCCCCTAATTTTACCACAGAAAAACGGGAAAACTTATTGACTCGAGTATAAGCCGAGGGGGGGAAATGCAGCAGCTAATGGAAAATTTCAAAAATTAAAATGGTCGGAGTTTTTGGGTGCAGTAGTTGCTGGGTGCTGGGGAAGGGGAGGGGGTGTTTTGGTTGTCTGTCTGCTCCTTCCCTGAGTTTGAGGACTGTTTTTTTTCCCCCCACATTGAATTCAGTCTGGCTGTATATAGGGTATCTGCAGTGCTCCTATTAACCCCTTCCCGACAGAAGAGAAGCACTGCAGATACCCTATATTCAGTAGACTGGGCACTTTCAGACACAGGGATACCTAATGTGTTTGTGTTTCACAGTCATTTTCCACTTTTGTATGTATTCCAGGGAAAGGAGTGATTTACAACTTTTTTTTAAAGCTTCTTCCTTTCCCCCACTATTTTATGGGAGATTCTATACATTGATATTGCGGCTGGTCATAGACCCCTTCCCCCCCCCCACCTCCTAAAAAAAATGTTTGTTTGTTTTTTGTTTTTTTTCTGACTTGAGTATAAGCTGAGGGGGGCTTTTTCAGCATAAAAACTGTGCTGAAAAATTTGGCCTATGCTCGAGTATATATGGTATAGGTCCATATAGCCATCTATATAGTGTTACTGTACTTCTCCAGATGCCTCAGATTTGTTAAAGAGAGAAAATAAAATTCTCATTTATTTGACCCTTAGCTTGCACCTTATTTACGCTAGGATCACACCTGCTTTCAGCCTTCCGTTCTGTGCGTTCCATCTTCTACATGCAAGAAGACGGAAAGCACAGACCGGGTCCGGCCGTGAGCGGCGGTGAGCGTTTTATGCTCCCCGCCGCGAAACCGTTTTTTTAAAAAATCCGGACACAGAGTACTGCATGTTCGACTCTGTGTCCGGATTAAAAAACCCGGTTTCGCGGCAGAGAGCGTAAAACGCTCACCGCCGCTCACGGCCGGACAGCTTTCTCACTCATTCAAATGAATGGGTGAGAGAGACTCCTGCAGGTTTCCGTCTCCTGCTCTCTTTTATGCAGGAAACAGAAACCTACATAACGGAGTGCCGGGCGCAGATGTGAACGAGCCCTTAGTTGTCAGGTTTAGCCCAAGAAAACAAATCATGGCTAAACAAAAAAATTACCAGGAGACTGTTTGGGAGTCTGCACTGGTATACTTTGTGCTTCATTTATAGAGGACCTTTCATCAGATTGGGCACAGGCAGTTCCATATACTTCTGGAAAGCTGACAGTGCGCTGAATTCAGCGCACTATCGGCTTTCCCGATCTGTGCCCTGGGTAAAGCGTTATCGGTCCCGGTACCGTAGCGCTTTACAGTCAGAAGGGCGTTCCTGACACTCTGTCAGGAACGTCCTTCTGCCCAGCAGCGCCTATCGCGCTGCACAGTGTGAGCGGGGAGGAACGCTCCCTCTCCTCCTGATAATACTCGTCTATGGACGAGCACTGTGAGCAGAGGGAGGGGGTGTTCCTCCCCGCTCACACTGTGCAGCGTGATAGCGCTGCTGGGCAGAAGGACGTTCCTGACAGAGTTATACATACATGATAGTTGTCTATATAAAAGATACAAATTATTAGGTCTGCTGACCTATCAATACTGTGTTCCACAAGTTAAGTGATGAGCGGTGGGAGTCCAGGCCCTGGACAAAAACAGGAATATAATGCCCTTTAAATGGAGCAGCAGATGAGCATGCACACTTCTGCTCAAAGTCTATGGGACTAACAAAGAAAGCCATGTACAGCACTTGGTTATCTTCCATAGCACTACGGTATTTGAATGTAGCGTACAAGCTTCACCAAGTTGCTATCTGGGGAAAATCAGATTGTGAAAGAGACATAATATGCTAATGGAGCACAAGGGGACCATACAGTGCTCTTATGAGGGGGCCCTCTGTTGTGTGTGTCCACCCCTGCACCAAGTGCCTAGTATGAACGAGGCTTTACCTAGTCTAAGGTAAGGTATTACAACACATTGCTACAGGCTTTGCAAGCAGAAAGCGTTGAGATGAGCTTCAATCAGAAAGAAGAAGAGCGTTGCATGGTCTGGGAGAAGCGCGAGGTCAGGCCTGCTATCTCTATTAATTAGCCATCCCAGCTGGGCAGTGGGTAGGCAGCTGTTAACGTGATCAATGACTTACCTAAATGTCATCTCAACTGATTCGCTTATAAATTACCAGCAAGTGAGACTAATGTACAGGTGCTAATTTATTTAAGCCGTTCTCTTCACTTGTACGTAGCATTAGAAACTGCATCTGGCACCTAATGTTAGCTGTCAGTTGTACTTAGTCATGCCTCTTCTAATGACTCTGTTCATTAGAAATGAGCACAAATTATGAAATATTGTGAAAAATGATACGGCAAATAGAATGGACACAGCAAATCAATTAGAGAAATTTCCTGCAGAATTTTCTCTCCTAGCAGGAGGAGAACATGCAGGTTTCCGAGCGAGAGATGAGATAACAATTAAAAAGCAATTGAAGAGGACTTGGCAGCATTATTTATCAATCTGCTTGCATTGCAGTTGTTAGAATGATGCACTGGCATTTGGAAATGGATTGTATCTCCACTAAGATTTGGGGTTTCCTATATATGAGATACTATTTATCCTTATAAACAGAGGTCATATTAACGCCTGTATAGGAATCAGAGACACGTATAAAAGCATCATCGCGCCTTGAAAAATGTCTCATGCTCATTAGGGCACTTAGCACTTTTGGAACAGCTCAGAAACTCAGCAGACGCCATAAATGCTGGGTCTTCTCTGACCTTTAACCCTTTGGGCCTGTGTTTACACTATGAAGCCACAGCAAACAGAGCAATTCAACTTAAAGTTAAAACAGGGAGCAGGACAGGGCTCAACTTCAGCCTAGTCATACTGTTCCCTTGCTAATTATGCCTCCTGGACATGATTGACACCTCCCTTGTGACATCAGCGAGGGAGTCAACTGGGAAGGGTATACTAATCATTCCCAAGCGGTGTGAACAATTTGACTAGGTTGAAGCTGCCCCCACATTTACATCTGAATTTTAATGCTTTCAAACATTTTTAACTTCATTTCACTGCAGCAGAAAGATTACAGAGGACATCAATAGATGCATATGTGGGCAGTTTATGGTGGAAAAACTAGGTTTGCTTTAAGATAAAGCTGACATAAGGTCACATTCTGCTGTGATTTATAAGGGCAGGAGGATACTTTAGAACACATATGAGAAAACTATTTTCATGCAACTAGATAGATTGATGGAAATGTATGTCACATAGAGAATATACTACAGATAGTTGTCATTGCCTCCAGACCCCTGTGCCCCTACAGACTGTACCTGCCACTACAAATAATCAGCTGTCCTGCACTGTGACTAACCGACGGACTGTTTTAAAACCAAGCAATGTGCATTCCTAAATTCAGTGAACTATGGGGCAATTGCAGGAAATTAGGGGACGGAACTGTAACTACAGCTCTACTCCTAGGAGCGACGATCAAGGACCGGGAGATATCCCCTGAACTTCTCACTGCCTTTCTGCACTTTAATGTATAGCTACTGAGCCCGGGTTGCAGCTGCCCTCTATGGACAGCACCTTGCTGTGGCCTACAATATTAGATGAGTCACAGTTCAGAGAGGTGGACACCTACGAGATGTGGTGGTGAATATCATGGTAGTCAGGAAGGTGGAATCAATAAGGGTGTGGAAGCCTGACTTAACACTACACCACTGCTTCTAGGGAGGATGCTTGAAGTAGTGTCACTATGCTGACAGGGCAGACCCATCGGCCTTCATGGACTGCAGGGACGTCTTCACCTTATATTTTCACACGAGGCTGCCATTTTGAGGTATTAAAAATATAAATTTAACAATTCTGTTAAAAAGCAGATCTGTCAGCTCCCCCCATTGTGTGAAATAATCTGATTAATTATGCAGCCCTACCTTAAAGTGTATCCACATAGAACCCATAAGTGCATTTTCTGGCATGGGAAATCTGAACCATAGCTACAGCAACTAAATATATATATATATATATATATATATATATATATATATATATATATATATATATACACACACCAGATTGGTCATTTTATTGATTTCCCACAGGCCAACTTAGCGATGCAAATATTTTGCGGATTTTTATCTACATTGCTCCTACTGTAAATGGAGATTTTCCTACCGAAGCTGTGGTGAAAAATCATCACTCTATATCTACTGTACGGACGTATCCTCATAAGTTACACTTCTAACTTGTTACTTACTTTTGCAAAATAGAGATTGCTAGAAAAACAGGGATTTGTAGTGTGGACCAGACTGATACAATATAGAATTGCCACTATAATGGCTTGAGTGGAATACTTCAATGCGGCATTAGGTTCTATAGTCATACATTCTAGTGACCTGGATGAATGGACTAAATGTCAAACTATTTAATGCCTAGTGTTCTCATGGTAACTATTCCAACACAGGTAAACCATACTTAAAGCGCTGAACATACAACAATTCTAGGAGATGAAGAATTTCCTGGGTAAATGGCAGAATTACAGCACAATGGAAATCACACCAGCAGCCTCCTGTGTTATACAGCGACAACATGACCCCACAGCAGCAGTAACAATTCTTTACAACACAAGGACGCCACAGCAGAACTATGAAAGCACTGTAGTGTATTATTTGATGTGACTATTCCGGCACAAGACAGCAGAACAAACACCCAGGCTTTCTCCAGAAATGCACCCAGCATTATCCAGACAGTTTGATTAAAATTCACAGGGAGTTGGGACACTTTCACCAGACTTAAAGAGTTTTCAATATGAAACTCTGCACTAAATTACTTCTCCAACTGAGCAACTCTACTTACATCAATATCCTCTTGGGTAAACGTCTCTGGATCCTCTCCCATCATGTTGGCTAAATGTCTCTTTCCAATGTTGAACTCTTCAATCTGTTTTTTAATAAAAGCCTCTGTGTACTTTTCAGGTCCCGAGGCTGCAACATTTTTCCTCTGAGCTGCAGAACTGGTATGTATTAGTCGAGAAGCCTGAGCCAAAACAAGAGGGGGAAAGGAGGGGGAAAAAAAACAATTTAATCAAAGATCACTAAACACTAAATAAATGATATAGTAGAATGCATAAAACACAGGTAAGGCAGTGTTCTGTAATGTGATGTTCACTACATAGCATCAGTGCTTCCCTGTGGAGATTGATAGGAAATAGTAACTCAAAAGGTGAAACATAACGAAAATATAAAAAAATACAAATATTATAATACAAATTTAAATATTAACCAATTACAGAAATAATGCATTAGTGGCAAATAGTAATATTGTCACATGCAATCCACCACATAAGCAAATGCTCCATAAAATAAAGAGAGAAGCACTGTCCTGTATTCTGCTGACAGTATCTGCAGTACAGTGACTGTAATAACAAAACATGGCAATTACAGTACTTGTCAGCTGTTATAAGGAATGAAAGGAGCATTGCACTCTCCAAAATCCAGCAGGTGATGGTCACAGTAGACAGACTCCCTTTAACTACTTTTTTTTTTTTTGTCATTACTGATAAATCTCTTGCCTGGCTATAAGGCCCACAATATCAACTGGAAGTCTCCACGAGAAAATATGTGGTCAGAAACGCACATACGATTTGCAATAGCAGGGACATTTGTCCATTGAGAATCATTAAAATTCTCGAAAGGATCCTGCAACCTGAATGCAGAACTGGGGTCACACAGCGTGACAGCTGACTATGTAAAGCCAGCTTTAGCATAAAGTTGTTTTTCTGAGCCATTACCAGGCACAAAGGAGACACATAGGAAACAATTAACCGTTGTGGTTGAGCCTCTACTCTGCACATCACTGAAAATGGACCTCATCTAAAAACCTATCACTGAGAGGCCACCTTTACCTGGTGCCAGATGAAACCATGGTCCTGTGCAGGATACAGGCAGGCCCATCTAATGAAGACAGCACAGGAGTATGATGCCACTCACACATTACAGTACAATGGGGGATAAATGCTGGCATTTCAAATACACAAAGATAAGGCTTGTATAAGGTGCCAGTCACATGGCAATATGTGGTGCACAGCATCAAGAAACAACCTACTGATCAAACCCATACTGTTAGATTAGGCGGGCTGTCCAGCGCCTCCAGATTTTTCCGTGACACTGATGTATATTATATAGGGACTCACAAGATATAGGGAACCTTGATGATGGTTTGCAAGCTTGTGTATTTTGGCTGGAATATTAACTAATACCTCATGGTTATTGACATTTTTGTATGATAAAGCCATGCCCTGATAGGTTTAGGTGTTGGTACAAGTTGGGTATAGATATGGATGTATGAGTGTCATTAATTGGCTGTTTTTTGGCACTGTACACTTTATATTATCATGTGACTGGCACCTTATATACAAGCTTTATCCGTGCATTTCAAATGCTGGCGTCCAATCATCTCATGGATTGTGGGAGTGTGAGTGGTTGCATCGTCAGTATTCTGCACCTGGGCAATCTTCATCTTATATTACATGGGCCTACATTTTGCGTAGGATTATGCTTAATGAACAATTATTTTATGACACTCCTCTTTTCATATGCCAGGCCCCCTATTCTTAAGCCATGCCACTGAATTTTGGTTTCTGTTATTCACATATTGGCAATCTTTTAGTCAATGGCAGTGTGAAACAGGATGGCTTTGGTGCAAAATCCAATGAAAGTTCACAGCGATTAATTCGGTTGTCCTTAAGTTTAGGGTATTTTGTGACTGACTGCCCAGTTCTACGTGAAATTTTAAAAAATATGGCACATCCAGTTGGAGATTTAACTTTTTCGGTCTCGCTAACCATAAATTCACACTAGCATTCAAATTTCCAACCTTTCAGGTCTGCTTGGGGACCTGAAAATTGGAAAAACTATCCACTTAAAACCCGATCACCTGTGGAGACCCCTGGATAGAATAGAAAAGTCCTGATTACAAAATACAACAGAATTTTGGGCCTGAAATCCTATCCCAAAGTTAACCAATAACAAGTGGTGTAGATTTAGACTAGACAGTCTAGAGATGCTTCAAATTCATCATTTTGCACCAGCCACTGTGATAAATCTGGTGCAGTTTCAGTCTGCCAGCTCAGGCTTACATGGTCTTAGTAAATGTAGGCAACACTATGAAGTAGTTGTAGCCTGACCAATACTGCTAAACAAGCGTAAAAACAGATTCATTCTTGAGGCGTTTTTAAAAGCAATGCAGCCCATGTCTATATATATTTATAAAATACACACATATAACCCTTATAACCATTTCCAGGGATAGTAATTGGTAATATTATGCCCAATGTAATTAAAGCAGCAAAGACCCTAGGACAGTAACCAGGTAGTGACCCACGAGCCTCTTCTCATTATGCAGCTATTGGCTAGGAGGGCAGCATTCAAGATGCCTGGATTTACTGTGCAGGGAGCATGTGCTTTCCATTGACCCTACTGGAGTAATAAATGCTTTTTCCTCCACATGGCAGATAACCCTTTGTCTTTGAAGTGCTGCTAGTGAGACAGAAACAGGTATTGCTTTTTTTTATACTTCTTTATACAAACGTACACATTAAAGTAGAACTCAGTGAAAGTGGTCCTTTATGATTCACAGATACAACCAAGAAGATTAGAACGGTTTTCGTAGTTGCCAGACCAGGTTACTGCAAACCTATCCTTATGCACTTGAATAGGAACTGACCTGCAGTGACCCGTCTTGGCAACTACGCAAAGAACTAAGCTATCTGCTCCTGGCTCCATTAATTCCCACACTGCATTTTATTTGGTACATTTTTAGACTGCCTGATGTAAGTTTACTCTATGTAAGTATTAGGTTGGGGCCCCACGTGGCATACATGTCACGTTTGGCTGTGGCGTTTTACAGTCACTGAAAATTTCTGTAGTGGTAACGCTGCAATTTCCAAAACTGTTGCGGTTTTAGAAATCGCAACATGTCAATTATACTGATGCGATGAATGGGTTTTAAAGCTGACCGCCGGGTTTCCATCTCCTGTCCAGTTTCGCCAGTGCTGAAAAAGAAACCTGTCGGAATGCACAAACCGGAGAACAAGCGTAAGTGTGAAAGCTCCCTAATTAAAAATCAAAACATCATCCATTATGTAATCCATACGAACTGGATCCCTCTTACACTGCACTTCCACGCACAATTCAGCTGGAATATAAACACATTATAGCTCATATATTATAGTATATTGTGTGCAAGATAAACATTCTGAAACGTAACAACACCACTAACACTCACTGCTATACTGTCACTTCATGTGCATCTGCTCTATATACACATATAAGACATCATTTTGACTAGCTCCAGAAAACCAATTTAGCAAACATGACATAGGGGAGGGAAATAAACTCTGGTGATACAAAACAAAAAAAAGCCAGGTGAATTATTAGGTACCAAATCCTGCTTCATGGCAGTTTCTCAGGCTGCGACAACAACAAGACCATGACAACACAGAAATTAACAGAATCCCAATGTCTGACTTATACCTGGTTCTGTCATTGGTAACAATCCAGGAAGCCATTCAAAGAGCCACGTAGCAAGAAACACTCTTTCCTACTTCATACCATTTATAAGCAAGAGAAAAATTACAACCTTAAGAATTCACAACCATTTCTTCACCTGAAAAGGATTCCAATGAAATAATAAGCAGTTCATCCAGAAATCTCCCTCTGTGTGTGTAATGGTGTGTAATGCTGTGATCAGCCCCACAAGGTGCGCCCAGCAGGAGTCTACTGAAAGGAATTCTACCTCTGCCAGTGAGCAAATTCTGGTAATCCAGCATCCATGTCACCTGAAGCTTTCCAAATCAACAAATAGTTCAGCTACAAGCTGGCCAAATCCCCTGGCCAGAACATCAATGTCTCCTAAAGGTCCTTTTAAAGTTTGTTCACACTGAATTGTTTGCCTTTTTTTTTTCTTGGTGCTTTTCTAGCACCAGAATCCACATAAAAAGGCCACAATGCGGCCACAGTGTTGATTTGCCACAGGCTCGTCTTTGCTAGTCGGGATAGCTGGCAGCTTGCGGTTACGAGGGAGATTACTTTTTATCAGCGCAACTGCAAGCACTGTGCAGTTAAAGCGCATGGACCCCAAAGACTATAATGGGGTCCGTGCGCTTTAACTGCACAGTGCTCCTCCTAAACACTCTCATCCTGCTACTCGTGGACTTGGTGACTCTCCTTTAGTCTAAGGGTGCATTCACACTGAGTAAACGCTAGCTTATTCTGAACGTAAAACACGTTCAGAATAAGCGGCGTCTAAAGCAGCTCCATTCATTTCTATGGGAGCGGGGATACGAGCGCTCCCCATAGAAATGAATGGGCTGCTTCTTTCACTCCGTGCAGTCCCATTGAAGTGAATGGGGAGTGCCGGCGTGTACGCTCCGGCATGAGCAGAGCTTGCCGTATACGCCGGCACTCCCCATTCACTTCAATGGGACTGCACGGAGTGAAAGAAGCAGCCCATTCATTTCTATGGGGAGCGCTCGTATCCCCGCTCCCATAGAAATGAATGGAGCTGCTTTAGACGCCGCTTATTCTGAACGTGTTTTACGTTCAGAATAAGCTAGCGTTTACTCAGTGTGAATTCACCCTAATAGTGGTTTCCCCTGAAACAAGCATTTTTTCCCATAGACTATAATGGGATTCGATATTCGATCGAGTAGTCGAATATTGAGGCTCTACTCGAAACGAATATTGAATCTCCAATATTTCACAACTCGCTCATCTCTAGTGTTAACGTGTTCGTTTTTTTTTAACTGATCCATACAGTTAAAAAAACAGATACATTAGCATCAACTATTGTCCGTAAGAGTCTGGTTTTATGCCATCTGTTTTTTTGTTTCTGCTTCGTGAGCATGTGCAGAAAAAAAATGTACAGTAATAATGGACAGTATAACGGACACGTGTCCATTACCCATACACTTTAATCTTAAAAAAAAATAACAGACACTTGACGTCTGTCATGAAATCGTTTTTTTCCGTGGACACAAAAGTTCTGCATGTCAGATTATTTTTCTGCGAAAAATAACGGACATGTGATGGGTTTGGTGTAAAATGGACACTAGATCAAATCCCATTGAAATTAGGGCGGGTTCACACCAGCATCTCCGTTTTGCAGGTTTCCGTTTCCTGCCCGAGAAACTGGACAGGAGACGGAAACCTGCAGTCATTTTTCAAACCTTTCATTTGAATGGGTTTGTAAAGTGTCTGGCCGTGAGCGCCTGTGAGCGTTTAGTGCTCTCCACAGCGAAACCGTTTTTTTTTTTTTTAACCTGGCACAAAGTCGGACATGCGGGACTTTGTGTCCGGTTAAAAAAAAACGGTTTCACCGCGGAGAGCACAAAATGCTCACGGCTGGACACTGTTTAACAGGTTTCCGTCTTCTGTCGGCAGAAGACGGAAACCTGAAAATGGAGATCGGGCGCTGGTGTGAACCAGCCCTTAATGGAAATTTTAACAGATGTGTGATGGTTCTGCTAGTGTCAGTTGCTAAAATTTTGTAACAGACAACAGCAATGGACACTGTTGACGGTCACCAGCGGTGACTCTAAAAGTGACCAACTGGTACAGTGGGATGGAGTGCCCTGGCTGAGGAAAGGCAGACAGAGACAGTAGGTGAGGGTGAGTAAAGTAAATGTCGATATTTCTAAGTTTTCTCATATGGGATCCATTTTTTGCTGTGGTCCCCACAATCACTAGAACGGTGGACCTGTACCTGTTCTTCACCAATGGTGGTATGCAGTGTGTCTGGAATTGAGATTAGATACATATACGTAAACACATGTAAAACAGTAAAGCGCCCCCAATGACCCTACATTTGCCACTTATCCTGTGAAAGATAACCGTATTTGGTTGGAAACCCTCTTTAGTATGAAAACACACTTTGCGTTAAAGTTTCTTTGTTGCAGATTTTGCTGACGTTTTTGTGCTAAAGCCAGGAATGGATTGAGCAGAGAGGATAAGTATAACAAGTTCCCATTCCCTCTGAAGCCACTCTTGGCTTTGGCTCAAATAAAAGGAGTTTGCAACAACAGCACCACAAAAAAGCAGCTGTTCTGCAAAGTGCAGCCTCAACCTGAGAAGGGGTTTCCTATGAACATAACCATATTTACATTTGTAGAGAACTAATAGTTAAACATTTTTGCAACTATACGGAACACTAAGTTCACACTAGCGTTTGCAGAGTCTATCCCCCATTCCACTTAAAATATATGGAGAGGAAAGTAATTAAAAAATTTAAAAAATTGCAGTTTTAAAGATTTTCTCTAACCATCTGAGGCTAAAGCCCCACGGGCCGTAATCGCAGCACTAAAGCACTGCGGAAAGAACCGCGGCGTGAGCGTATTGCGGTTCTTTCCGCAGTACTTTTAAGAGAAAGTTCACAGAGTTTTCCTCTGCGGACTTTCTCTTAACATTATATCTCTGGGAAAGACGCCGGCGTTTCCGTAGATATAATTGACATGCTGCGATTTGCAAAGCCGCAACAGCTTTGCAAATCGCAGTGTGTCCGCGGTGCGATTTCTTCCGCAAAGTGGGCATGGGCTAATCGCGGAGTTTACGTCCCATGGGGCCCCGGCCTAAGGGTTCGTTTACATTAGTTTTTTCTTGCGGATATTTATCTGGGAAGCCACGTCACAACCCGGAACAAAATGCACCTGTCGTGGCTAGCCACATCTGTCACGGCTTCCGACAGTCGCGCCTTTCTGATCCGGATTAGGCCCAAATGAATGAGCATAGTCCGGAGGGATTGTCTTGCCGCGGAATCTGCAGCAAGATAAGGCAGGTTGCTTCTTTTTTCCGCAAGCGGTAAAATACCGCTTGTGGAAAAAGGAAATGACCGGCTCCCACTGAATTCAATGGGAGGCGGTCTTTTGACTCGGATTCCGCGTCAAAATCCAGACCAGAAAAATACATGCAAACTAGCCCTTAAGGTATGTACACATGGCAGAAAATGGATTGTGCGTGTGAACATACCGCGTGGCTAGCCGCGACGGAATGCCGATGCTGTGTATCTAATCCTCTGATGTTTGATAATTGTCCTGAGCTATGTATCTAATCCTCTGATGTGTGTATCTCAGTTTGGATATCAATGTTGGATACACCTGGAGTTATGCAGTGTGCATGTGGAGTGACTGTGTGTAAGGCAGTTGGAATATGAGTGAAAGACTTGCAGGTTTGTATTGGCTAATACAGGTCATTATTTTGGGAATACTATATCTCAGGAACAGTATGTCCAAGAGAGTTGAGGCCCGGTCTAAAACTTTCCCGGACACCTGAGGTGTGTGCCAAATTTGGCGAATATCAGTCCAGCCATTTGGTCATGCAAAAAGGACAGCCAGAAACTCATTTATATAGATAGATAAGATATAAGAAAAGAGAACTGGAAAGTGTGCAGGTAAAATGAGACATAAGCAGCCAGAAGTCTCACCCCATATTACCATGTGCTATTATACTGACTATATGCGTCATGTGGTGCAGAACAGTCATTGCACTACAACAGCCAGAGGTTTGCTCATCCCCCCACTTACACACCTGCCGGTACATGCCAGGTCAGATGAATGACACTTGAAGGGGGCAGCTCATTAGGCAATAGGCCGCAGCTCGATGTCTTTCACTGCTTAGTGAGTTAGTACAGTGCAGGTGTTGCCGCATTACCTACCTCACTGCTTGCTGCAGATATCACTACGGGCTTCCAGGGACTCGCTGTCCCCGCTCGCAGCACCACAGCCAGCCCCGGTCTAAGGCACACAGCGGCCATGCTGGAGGATGGAAGCTCATGGACGTCACATGACCGGACGGGGAGGAGATACGGGAAGACACTGCTGCGAGTAGTACGCGGTCTGTCACTATGGAGGAATGTAAGATGTAGACTGAGGAGGGAAAGCAGTCACTCTGCCATAAAGAAGTATGTGAGTGTGAAGATATGAGGACAGTCTGTAGAGAGTCATCTGCAGGCAGACTCTGAGGGTGACGAGGCAGTATATGAATCAGTCAGGGAGATATGTGAGCTCATTTTGTGACCCTTCTGTTTGAGGACATGCCAGACTGCCTCTCTGTGCTGCTTTGTGTGTCTTTGAACGATGTAAAAATATATATATATATATATATATATATATATATATATATATATATATATATATTGTCTTTTGCAGATATACGTATAAAGTGTTACACCTCATAAACATACGTATAAAGTGTTACACCATCATGGACTTTCCAGAAGACTTCCCTGTAGTGCCCGATTTACTGGGTATGTACAGGGGGGCGCTCCAGACAACCAGCAGCTAGATCATCTACACAATGCAGTGTCAACAGTGATCTACTATTTGGTGAAGCTGGCCCTGAAGTGAAACATTACCACAGGCTTCCTGGTGGTGTGTGTGGGCGGGTGGGCTTTCCTGGACCTTGTTCCCCCTGTTGTCCGCTTGCATGTCCTCATTGTAAAAAATAAAAATATGACAGAACTTTCTTCCATCATGTTTTTCAAAAAGTTCACTTTTTTTTTTTTTAAATAAAGGTGAACAAATCTGACAGAAGACATCACCATCATATTGTTTACATAAGTCAATGGGAACGGACACAGACAGCAAGGGCTTCATCAGTTCTGTTCTCTAGGTTCACACCTGCGCTTGGTTTTCCGTTCTTGGACTATGGGGTCTGCGCGATTTCCACCTGAAAAATGTGGAGAGAAAAGCCGTGCACCAAACCAAATCCAAGCGCTGGTGTCCACTCAGCCTTACTCTTCTGCAGGTGAAAGGAGTCTGTCAGCAGGAAATGCAGTATCAGACTAATGGAGAGTACCTTGTGGGACCTTTCTTATTCTGCCATGCAACTCCATTTTTATCAGCATTTTATTATGCAAATTTAGAAAAGATAATCCTTTAATAGTCCCACAGTGGGGAAATTTCAGTATGTTACAGCAGCATAGTAATACAGATACAGGATAATACACAGTAATATAATACAGAAGTAGACACACATATGCTGAGAAAAAAAGATATACTATGGAGTCCACAGCAGCTATGGAAGAGACAAAAGAAAGAAGACTTCAGGATCATTTAGTTCTCTGTGCGGAGTGATCTTCACTTGGTCTGATGTACATTATGTAGCCTGATTGCGGTTGGGAGGAAGGACCTCCAATAGTGTTCCTTCTCATACTTGGGGTGAAGCAGTCGGTCACTTACAGTGCTGTCAAGGTCTCATACATGGGATGGGATTTATTCTCCCTCTGAGAAGTGGTTTAAGGCTGAGGCTCCGTTGCTGATTTTCATGAAAATTTTGGCTCTCCGTGCAAAATGCAGTTTTGGAAAAACTTTCAAAATCCTCAAAAACTGATTTCAAATGGTTCTTTTTAAAACCCATTAATTTCAATGGGTTGCAAAAACCATCTGCAGGAGTGCGTTTGGAGCATTTCCGTCTTGTATCCACTGTTTTGTGCAGAGAAAAAGTTGGACTTGCAGGATACCAGACTGACAACAAACAATCCTTTTTTTTTTTTTTTTTTTACACATTGAGGACTATGGAAAGCACAGTGCAAAGTGATCAGTTTGTGTCTGTTCTGCAATCTGTTTTTCTCTCTGCACATACTCAGAATGAAGAGGGGGGGCACAAAAAAACAGATTGGCCAAAACCAGATCGCAAATGGACACAAACTAGCAGTTTTTGTTTCTTTTTAACAAACACTCATTTACTAATACGTCTAAAAAGACTGATTCGAGTATCCGCTGTGGATCCGTTTGGAATCCTTTTTGTACTAAACTTTTTTTTTTATTTAACAATTTGCAAGCATGCTGATACTAGGCGCAGGTGTGAACCTAGCATAAGAAAGACATCTTTGGAACATGTAGAAGCCGCACAAGAAGACACTGTCATTAATCTGATACTGCTTAGTATACTGCTGAGAGACTCCTTTTAATGCTGTCATCGTATCATGAATGATAGTAATGGACACTAACCCCTTCCCAACATTTGCTGTAATAGTACTGTGGATGTCGGGTATTTAAAGGGGCTCTATCATTGGGAAAACACATTTTTATCTAAGCACATACTTGCACAGCCTTTAGAAAGGCTATTCCACACATACCATGGTTTAAATAATGCTCATCAAGTATCCCGAAAGGCGTCAGTTGCGTCTTTTTAATCACTTTTTTTCACTATGCGTGTTTTTCTACCTTTTGTACACTGCCTGTATTTTTAAAGTTTTTGTTATGCAATAAAAGTTAAATTTTAAGGAAGCCGGGCTGTGGATACGTATCCTCTTTATCTGACATTAGTTTGTATGACAGACTGCTTGATCAGACCCCTTGGTGTTCAAGACCCCTAGGGGGTCTAATAACTGCAATATAAAAAGAGCTAAAAAGTCAAATCACCCCCCTTTCTCTACAATACAAATAAAAGTTAAAGAGGACTTTTCTTGTCATCAAGCACATGCAGATTTATATACAGTTAGAAAACCAATAGTGCACTGAATTCAGCACACTGTTGACTTTCTCACTTTGTGCTCCAGGGCTGGAGATATCGGTTTTGGCACCGATCTCTGCCCACTATCAGATGAGCATTCCTCACAGTCTAGCTCATCCGTAGCCCTGTATTGAGAGGGGGCGTTCCTTGCTGAATTGTGAAGAATGCCCCCCAGGCCAGCTAGAATGTCAGGAATGCCCTTTTGACAGTGGGGAGATCGTTGCCCAAGCTAACTGAATTCAGCGCACTGTCAGCTTTCTAGCGGTATATAAAACCATATATGCAAGAGGACATGAAAGATACTCTTTAAAAATACTGTGAAAAATACACATTTGGTATCCCTGTGTCCATAAATGCCCAGTCTACAAACTGATAAAAATATTTTTCCTGTCTGGTGAACGCTGTAGAGGGGAAAAAAAATTGAAAGGTCCCAACCGCCGTTTTTTCTTTCCTGTTTTGCCTCTTGATAAAAGTGATCAAAGCAATAGACATTCCCCAAAATGGTATCACTAAATATTATACCCAATAAAAAAGAAGCCCCATGCATAACCGTAATTGCAACATAAAAAAGTTGTGCGTGGCAGAATGTAGCGACTTTTAGTGAAAATTTTTTATTTTTTTTTTGCAAAATTTTATATTTTTGTTAAGCGGTTAAAATGTAGATAAAACTGTACAAATTTGGTATGCCTGGAATTGTCGAAACTTTGAATACTGGTGATATGTCATTTTGACTGCAGAGTGAACACGGTAAAAATGAATCCCATAAGAATAATCACACAAATGTAGTTTTTCTCCAATTCCACTCAATTCAGAATTTTTTTTTCAACTTCCCAGTACATGGTGCCAACCAATAAATGGTACCATTTTGAAGAACAATTCATCCCGAAAACATTAAGTCCTCATATGATGCTGAGAACAGAAAACTAAAAAAAACATTGGCTTTTGATGGCGGGGAGTCAAAATCGTAAAATGTCTCCAGCAGGAAGGGGTTAAAGGGGTTGTCCAGGAAGTACAGATTTCTGCCAGGAGAC
The DNA here is from genome assembly GCF_031893055.1 of Leptodactylus fuscus. Taxonomy (NCBI): domain Eukaryota; kingdom Metazoa; phylum Chordata; class Amphibia; order Anura; family Leptodactylidae; genus Leptodactylus; species Leptodactylus fuscus. Next base: position 169,175,173 of record NC_134266.1, read on the forward strand.
CTGGGTAAGTAAAAACTTGTGTACTCTGACGCTGTCTGGGCTAGTGGCATTCGGGGGATTATTCTGGCAGAAGTCCTCACCGCACGTGACCACTATGGCCAATCGGTAGCAGTAAAAGTTTATCCTTCCACTGTTATGGTGCAGATTCAATATAAATTCCATTTATTTAACTTTATTTCTGCCAGCCAGTTCTGGTTGTAGTAGTTATATAGGTGGTACTATCTGTGACTGACAGCCTTTCCTCTATGCATAAAGATAAAACTGTAAAATCCCAAGCCCCCCCAAAAAAATTATGTTAAAATGAATAGTTTCCCATAAAACTGTCATTTTTGTTCAGCTTCTTCTGCTTTATACTGCCTGCAGATTGCAGTGCATTGTCAGTGTGACAAGTTTGCTTTAAAGGGATTCTATCATTAAAATGCAATTTTTTGTGACTAACATGTAGTAATAATCTGCTGCAAGAGAACTCTCCAGCGACATCTCCATCTTCATCTGGAACGGCCTCTTCACGCGTCTTCTTCCGGCATTGGCTTGAAACTTCTACGCATGCGCAAGTTGGCTCTGCCGTCAGGCCTTGGGCAGAGCTGACTGCGCATGCCCGCCACAAGAAAATGGCCGCTTACACCAGGTGGGTATGTGCAGTCGGCTCTGAGCCTTGCTGCTGCATTCATAATACATTGTAGAGGGGAGAGTTTAGTAATGGGAAGACCAATTAGTAAGGAGTTACAGTAGTCAAGGCGAGATTGAATCAGGGCAACAATAAGTGTCTTTAATATATTTGTGGTAAGGAAAGGGTGAATTCTGGGGATGTTTTTGAGGTGGAGATGGCATGAGTGTGCGAGTGATTGAATATGCCTAAGCAGCGGGCATGCTTCCTAGGAATTATAGTAAGGTCAAAGACTACAACGGAGATAGCTGCCTAGGAATTATAGTAAGGCTGAAGACTGCAACAGAAATATCAGTGACAGGTCTATTAGATGGTGAAAACTGCTGTTCAGTCTTTGAGAGATTCAGTTTCAGATAGAGCGAAGACATTTGAGACAACAGAGAGTCAACCATTGGTGTTCTGTATTAGTGCAGGGGTGATGACATGGGAAGATGTATATAATTAGGTGTCATCAGCATAAAGATGGTAAAGGAAGCCAATTCTGGTATTGGCTTGTCCAATGGGGCTGTCTAGAGAGAGAAGAGCCTAGGACCGAGCCCTAAGGAACCCAGCAGTAAGGAAAAGAAACAGCCTGCAAATGAGACACTGAAAATACGATCTGAGAGATAAGAGGAGAACCAGGAGAGCGTGGTGTTCTTGAGGCTGACTGAGCAAAGTATAGTGAGGAGGATTTGATGGTCAACAGTTTCAAATGCTGCTGAGAAATCCAGAAGAATAAGAAGAGAGAAGTCACCATTGGATTTAGCTGTCAGGAGATCTTTGGAGACTTTTGTGAGGGCCGTTTCTGCAGAGTGCAGAAGCCAGATTGTAAGGGGTCAAGAAGAGAGTTAGCAGAAAGAGAGAGGAGCAAACGAGAGTAGGCCAAGCATTCCAAGATTTTGGAGATGAAGGGGAGGTTAGAGACTGGTTGATGGTTAGCAGCACAAGATGGGTCAGGGAAGAATTTTTTCAGTAGCGGGGTTATGACAGCATGTTTGATAGAGGATGGAAAAATTCCAGAAGAGAGAGAGTGGTTAAATATTTTAGTAAGGTAAGTCGTGACAGTAGGCAAGAGAGACTGGAGAAGGTGTGAGGGGAAAGGGTCATAAGGCAAGAAGAAGAAAGTAGCTGGGATACTTCCTCTTCTGTAGCAGGTTCAAATGATGAGAATGAACAGTCTAAAGTCAGGTAAGTGAGGGGATCAATGCCACCTGGGGATTGGGCAGTTATTTCCTGACGGATCTTGTCAATTTTGTAATGGAAGTAAGTGGCCAGGTCTTTTGCACTAAGGTCTGTAAATGGAGCCTGCACCTTGGGAGTAAGTAAGGAGTGAAAAGTTTCAAAGAGCCTTTTAGGGTTACATGAGAAAGAAGAGATGAGAGCAGTGAAATAGGCTTGTTTGGCAAGGTGAAGGGCAGAATCATAGGTTTTAAGCATAAATTTGAAGTGGAAGAAGTCTGCTCATGTTCAGCACACCTAGACCTGAAGAAAATGCATCTGTGGCGTATGCCAGGGACCATAGAGAGGCCACCCCAAAATGGCCGCCGGCTCCTGTATTGAACTGCAAGAGCGGCTACCCAAAAATGGCCACCATTTTGGGGTGGCCTCTCTATGCTCCTGTATAGAACTACAAGAGCAAGAGAAGCCAGAAGAGGCGGAGTTGCTGCAGAAGAAGGAGGCGGCGCAGGAAAGAGCTCTAGGCAGCAATGGGGACGCGCTCATCGGTGTTTCAGCGCTGGAGCCTGCCCTCATTGCTGCGGAGAGCTCATTTGCATACCGGTTAAAACCGGTATTTCTACGGAACAGCGTGGCGGAGACCACGTCTAAAGGTAGGAGACGAATAGCCTTTCTTAAGGCTATTCCGACGTGTTCATTAGAAAAAAAGGTAGTTTAATGGTAGAATCCCTTTAAATATTAGATATACAAGTCTGCCTTTCACTGTGTTTAATTACTTCAGAACCCGGGGGATAACACCATCAGGACCCAGAGATTTGCCTATTATAGTGTTTTTAAGATGCCTCTGCACTTCCTCTTGTGTTAAATAGGTCTAGGATAGCCATATTTTTTCAAGAAGACCTGGGAAGGGGAAAAAAAAGTCCATATTCACCTGTATCTCCAATCAGTGGCCCAAGGAAAGAAGACAGAACATAACAGCCCGGTTCCTTTACTCAGGCCTTTAATTGACCTCAGTGGTCACTTCCACCAAAACAAGACCTGGAGCATCTGTACTGGACTGCGGTGGGAGACACCAGGGGCTAGTTGAGTGTTTTGGGTTTTTTTTTTTGTTTTTCTTTTAACGTCCCCAGATTCCTAACAAAAAAATAGTTATCCTGGGCAACCCTTTTAAGCAGGTGATATTTAATAGAGAATTTACATTAGTTCTAGTTATGTCACCTGTCATTGCTTTTTCCAGTGTAAATGCAATATAGAATGCATGAATTAGATGAGCCTTGTCCTCATCCTTCTCCACCATTACTCCCAAATTATTTTTGAGAGAGCTTCTAGTTTCACTTGTAATACTTCTTGTTATTTATGTAATTTAAGAATATTTTGTGGTTACCTGGGAACCACTGCGTCTGGCCTTTTATTTCAGCTGCAGCATTGCAAAGCAATCAATCAAAGGAATGGCAATTTGTGTAAAGTATGGATAGGCTGTGGCCACTAAAATGGCTCTTTATCTTGATTCATATGACATCCATGTGACTATTAAGAATGACCATCCAATCCCTTGCTCAGATTTTAGTAATAAAAATACAAGAAACGATGTGGTAGTGTCAGTTCTCCATCCAAAGAAATTACATACTGTATGGCAAATAAAAAGACGAAATAATATTTTTTCCTATAAATTTCCAGCTATTCAATATTCCTCTAGGACTAAGTGACATTTAATTCATCATTAATTATTTACACCTTTTGATCTGCATAAATAAATTGTAAAGGGAAAATAATTGGTTCACCTAGTAAATTTACGACTGGCACAATTTACAAACTAAGCCTAAAACCCACTTTTAGTAGAGGAGAATTTCTGATATCAGACATTTATAAGGCAAGATTATTAAGCACAGGCTATTGAATTAATTAGGTTCAGTCAAATAAATTATTCAACAAGTGCCACCAAAAATGACATGAAATTGTACTAAAACCAAAGAAAGCACATTACAAGCTTAAAATTAGGTTTCAAAATTAATTTAGAACTATTGCACTTTTTAATTTGTAAAAAGTGGCATATGTTTAGCATGATTCATTAACATTATTTGCTAAGCCTTCCTGTAGAAACGCAGAGCTGTGGAGGTGAATAGCTATTCAATAGCATTTTAAATATAGCTGCTCTTTTTATTTAAAGAGGATCTGTAATAAAAATATTAATAAGTCATTTTTCAATTTGTCTGTTGAGTATTCTTAGGCATTTAAAAATGCATACCGCTGTTTCAGTAGCCATTCTTAACTGCTTCATAGTGTTTGCATTGGCACAATGGAGAGAGCAGTGTCAGCGCTAGGTGTGACATTTTAAAAGTTATGGGGTTTGGAAGGTAGGGAGTCAAAAACAAAAAATTTAAAATTCCTCCAGCAGGAAGGGGTTAAAATCTTATAACTATACCTTCTGGCAGCAAAAAGGTTAGTGACTGGCAGCATAGAAAACATTGTTACTTCATTCTAGAACCAGTTTAGGGTAGGAGAACAACCTGGCAGGTTTAAATAGTTGTACCTCAACTCAAATTTATGAAATCTTCACCGATGTCACAATTTAAGGTCCTTTCTCCTGGTCCTTGAACCTTCACTTTCAGGTTCTGACACAGGTAGAGAACATGTTCCTTCTCTCTGTGTATCTGCCTCAGTTTTTAAGCTAAGCCTCTTCTCTGCCTCTTTATCAGCTATGATAGAGCTGTGGCCTAGTTTAGCAATTGCATCAGGCAGACAATCCATTTCAAACACATCTCTGGCACAAAGCAGAGTAGTATACTCCCTTCTGGTTGGAGTGGGGGGGGGGGGTGTCTAAAGTCAGTAAATTTCTGTAGTTTTTATAATCAAACCTCCATTCTATCAATATAATATACTAATGCTATTGATATTTCTTTCTTTTCTATTTGAAAAACATTCACATAACAAATTATGTTCCCTGCCAACTCCACTAATTCCACATATCTAACGTTGAGGAATTGCATACTGTATATGGATGAGAATCTAAAATTTGAGGACTTACATTTAGCGCAATTTATAATGCTGACCGAATCTTGTAAAGCTCTGGCTATACATCACCGAACGGTATAATGAAACTTCCAAACTCTCTCAAATGCCGACTAGACATTTAGCCAATTTACGTATCTGAAGACATTATTGTATATAGTTTGGCTATGTTCTAGTTGAGATTTTGACATTTGGTACCAGATGGTTGACTTTACACTTTAAATGACTGTACACAGAGAACAATATATATTTGTGTATATTATTTCTTTAGTGACCACACATGGTTTGCCATCAGACCAGTCATCTTATACCATTCAGCCATTCATAGTATTACAGCATGTGTGGCCTACATTAGGATTCAGCTTTTTAGGTTACTGACATTGATTAGTCAAACATGCTTGAGTGTTAGTCCTAAAATCTGCCGGTGTTTTTAGTAATCACCCGAGCTAATTACCAACTAGTCTTGCTCAGATGAATGCCGAGCTGGAGCTTGATTAGAACATTAGATTTTTCAGCCCTAAGATAAACAATCTTCGTGCTGTGACAGTGGTCTTTGTCAAGTGCAGCTTAATTATTATTCCTTTCCGCCTGAAGAGAAAGAATTCAGAAAGAAAAATAAACCTTGCACCTAGTTAAATAAGTCTCACTTTCATATATTTTACATGCTCAAAGTCAGTGGACCAGCTGTGCTTGGTTAAACATTTGGAAATGTTACATTTTACTCACTTTGTACTAACTGGATCTAAATATAATCAAACAGTAACCATTCATTGCGTTTTAGATATTATTTGTACTTAGGATTAATGAAATTTAAGACCGCAACATAATCACAAATCTAAAAATTACCTTTCACTTTTTATTCTGGTTGAGAAATTCAATTGAATGTACAGATGAAGCAAATGTTAACTTGACCTGATATAGCTATATATACACACTGATCTGCTGTTACATTAAAACAACCTGTTTAATATTGTGTAGGCCCCACTCATGCCACCAAAACAGCATAGACTCTACAACATCTAAAACGTATCCTAATGCTGGAAGCTATAAGCTGTAGGATGGAGCCTTCAAGGATCAAACTGCCTGATTTATTGGTTTGAGATCAGACAAATTCGGAGGCCATCGCTGTACCTTGAACTCTTTGTCATATTGCTGTACAATTTTGCAGTGTGGTAAGGTACAGTATTGTGCTGAGAGAGTTTACCAGCAGAAAGTTGCCCAGCGTGCCACAAGCGGACGCCCCGAAAGGAAACCTGAATGCTGATGTGAATCGGGCCTTAGTCCCAAAACATCAGTCAAAGAGTGTGCATGCTCCCAACTGCAGGCATGCGCACACCTGAAGCGGGTTACTTTACTACGCATACCTTCACACATGCACTCTTGAGAAACATTTGGACTTAGCCGCTAACTAGGCACATTTTGCCTTCATTACCATATGTTCAGCACAGTTATAAATGTGAGAGGAACAAGATTCAGAAAAGAGAAAGTATAGTGATCTGGTATCGCAATGCCTAAACAATGCATGAGTATGAATTGGGAAGATGGAGCTCAGGGAGGAAGGTTACTGGTTTGCCTGACTCTTTACCTAGATGTCGTCTCAGCTGCCCAATGTGTCTACAGTGTATGAAAATTAACCAGATAGTTTGCTGTACAATGAATATCTGTATGAAGTACAGTGTCATGCCAGGGTAAGCTTGAGACCCACCCTGATGCAGGGTCTCACCAAAGGATTCACCTATGAGCCAGTCTGAGCCTGATGAGATTCGCACTAGCAAGTTGTCTGCCTCTGTCTATCATGTGTTTTAATATTTATCTTAGAAATCTCCTCCTCCATTGTCTCCTCTGAACCCCACCCCTCTTCATTTTCTGTGCAGAGACAGAACAGAACCAACCCATCTCTAACTGAAAAGACATCTCGCTTATCTAATGTCTCTATGGATGGACCTTGCTTAACTTCAGTGTCAGCACTGATTGCAGTTGTTAGCGATGGCTGCTGGCTATATTATACAACCAGCATCCACCATTTATGGAGAGGGCTCAGCTCGTGGTCAATGACGTCATTAAGAGGTTAAAGTTCATTACATTTTGGTCCACAATTACACGCTTGATGAAATGAGATTAAGTTGTCTGAAAAGTTAGTGACTATTTTTTTTATAATGTAGATTGTGAACCTAGTAGGAAACCTCTACGGACTTTTTGTGAAAAGTGTGTTTTTTCCTGCAGCACCTTTTTGCTGCAGCCTGCTACTTGGGGCCTTAGCTTTAAAATCTGTTCAGAAAGTAGGAGGAAAATGAGTCTGAGTAGAGAAAAGTATCTTTCTCTGGTAAGACAAATTACTAATCTTTTTATATTCACTTTATTGATTTATGCAAAGTTTGTTGAAAGGTTAGTGACTATTTAACTTTTTTGCAATTTGTGACACAAGCAGGCCTTCACTTCCTACACAGCAATAAATCATGGGTGTCCATGACCCTGTTGTTGGCAGTTGTCTGTATTTGGACCACACCTTTGAAAGTTTTTAACTCCAAATGATACATTCTGTTTTGGAGATACTCAGATACATTAATTTATCCATTACAGTATGACCCTTAATAAAATCATTCACATCTTTATGCTTGCCCATTTTACCTTTTTTTACAGCCATCAACTTCAATAACAGAGACTGTTCACTTGCCTAATATATCACATTCCTTGACAGTTGCCATTGTCAAGATATAATCAATGTTTTCATGCACTTTTTAGTGGTTTTAATATCATTTCATATTAGTGTATAAGCCCCTGAGGCTGACATGTTGTAGCTACACCACATTGCTTTTAGAAATTGACAGCAGCTAAAAGCAGTTTTGTTGTTTATGGTAGCATTGTTCTGCAGCTACACAGCAGTTTACCTTTCTGCCATTTACATTGAAAATTATGTTACCTGCAGTCAGTTCAAGACTCTCGCATATCTATATGTCGGAACAGCTACATCATTGGATCAATTGTGTGACTTCAACTTGTGAACACAGCCTCAACCAGATTTTGCATTATCCTAAATGGGTTACAAGTAGATTTAACTCTTGTCTCTTGACTCTTGTCAAGTCTCTTGTCTTACTTTGTGTACTTACACCAAAATAGCGTATTAGAAAGATTTTGCATTCAAAGTCTATTTACAAAAACAATACACTCATTATACAACAGACCCCGTCCCAAAACAGGTATGGGTATGGTACCAAATAGGGATGCCCTTCTCCCCATTCCCTTTCATCCTAGTGATAGAGATGCTGCCCCAGGCAGTTACAGAGCATCCACATGTGTAAGGCTTGAAAATTGGTGATAGAGTCTGTGACAGTGCAGCATTTACGGATGACTTCTTAATACTAATCACAAATCCCTTGCAGACATTTCCCCATGTAGTTTTTGATAGATTTGCTGTGCTTTCAAATTTTAAAATAAATTATGCTAACATCTCGGCTCCTCAGGCTGAAATAGTTAACTCAATTATGAGATCTTCTCCCTTCAAATGGAGAACTACACAATTTATCAGTCTTAGAATCCAGTTTACATATGATCCTAAACTACCATTCTGGACGAATGATATGCCCATTCTAATCCAAATCATATAATTAAATATGCTTGCTATGCCATGTGTTTCATGGATGGATAGGAAGAACCTCCTGAAATCATTTATCATGCCTGAAATACTCTACCTACTTCAAATGGTCCACAAGCCCTTCCAAAGAGCATTTTTACTCAAATATGCTCACTCTTTGGCGCTTCCCTGTGGAAAGGGAACAAATCTAGATTAGCCCATGACAGGTTAGTCATGAAGAAAAAGAAAATTGGGAAATTTGGCCTGCCAGATGTTCAAACATAGTATAGTGTTGTTAAGATAAAGCAATAGATCCAGCTTAATCTAGCCCTTGCCACGCTAGGTACTGAGTTAGAGCTTGTATATTTCACCCCAGTCCACAATACTTCCCTCTGGTTTCTGAATTTGGCAGTCGCTGCTAAAAAATCATAACTATAAAGGCACGGCTCAAGTCCTTAGGTACCTTACATGATCAATGGAACCTCTAATGGGTATTTGATATTAGGACATAGAGCTTGAAATTTTATGTACAGGGGCTTGCAAAAGTATTCATACCCCTTGAACTTTTTCACATTTTGTCACCTTACATCCTCAAACTTAAATGTATTTTATTGAGATTTCAGGTGATGGACCAACACAAAGTAGCAGATAATTGTGAAGTGGAAGAAAAATGATACATGGTTTTCAAGTTTTTAATCAAATAAAAACCTGAACAGTGTGACATGCAAAAGTATTCAGTCCCCTGTACTCTGATACCCCTAAATACAACCCAGTGAAATCCATTGCCTTCAGAAGTCACATAATTAGTTAATAGAGTTCATCTGTGTGCAATTTAGTCTCAGTATAAATACACCTGTTGTGTGAAGGCCTCAGTGGTTTGTTAGAGAACACTAGTGAACAAACAGCATCATGAAGACCAAAGAAGTCACCAGACAGGTCAGAGATAAAGTTATGGAGATGTTTATAAAGCAGGGTTAGGTTATAAAAACATATCCCAAGCTTTGAGCATCCCAAAGACTACTGTTCAATGCATTATCCAAAAATGGAAAAAGTGTTCTACAATTACAAACCTACCAAGACATGGTCATCCATCTAAATTGACAGATCGAGCAAGGAGAGCACCTGTCAGAGAAGCAGCCAAGAGGCCCATGGTCACTCTGGAGGAGCTGCAAAAATCCTCAGCTCAGATTGGAGAAATCTGGCTTTTATGGAAGAGTGGCAAGAAGAAGACTATTGTTGAAAGACAGACATAAGAAGTACTGTTTGCAGTTTGCTACAAGCCATCTAGGGGACAAAGCAAACATGTGGAAGAAGGTGCTCTGGTCAGATGAGACCAAAGCAGAACTTTTTGGCATAAATGCAAAGTGCTATGTGTGGTCCAAAAGTAACACTGCTCATCACCCTGAACACACTATCCCCACTGTGAAACATGGTGGTGCAAGTATCATGCTGTGGGGATGCTGTTCTTCAGCAGAGACAGGGAAACTGGTCAGAGTTGATAGGAAGATGGATGGAGCTAAATTCAGGGCAATCGTGGAAGAAAACCCGTTGGAGGCTGAAAAAGACTTGAGACTGGGAAGGAAATTCATCTTCCAGCAAGACAATGACTCTAAACATACAGCCAGATCTTTAATGGAATGGATGAGATCAAAGAATATTCATGTGTTATATTCAATGTCCAGACCTAAATCCCATTGAGCATCTGTGTCAAGATAGGAAAATTGCTGTTCAAAGACACTCTCCATCCTACTAAATGCTCCATAGTGGCCTCTGCACAAGGTATTATGCCCATAGTGGACCACCCATGATCAATTATAATTCTTTTCAGACCCCAGAGTATAATGATTGGAAATTGGGGAAGTGACATGAACAACAATGGTACTTACCTCTCCCGGGCTCTGGCACACTCCCTGCTGTTTTTGGCCCTCTTCAATGTTGGACCAGACGTCACGTGAGCCATGACAGCGTTGCGACACATAATGAAGCTGGCCTGGCCCACGTGACGTCTGGGACTACACTAAATAGGCCCAAAGCCTGCCGGAACGTAGGAAAGTTAAATTACAGTGTTTTTTATGTTCCCTCACCTCCCTTGGGCCTCTGAAAAGACCCCGGAGTATAATGATAGCAGTGTTTGTTGGGGTTAACAGGCCACAGCCTCACTTACCAATCCACGGGAAGTGGAGGCGTTTGTGAGCAGGAGCGGGGATCAGTAAATAAATAGACACTGTTACCTGCTGGGGTTACTCCAGCAGATAATGGCCTATTAAAAAAAAAAAAGAAAAAAAGCATCAGGGGCCCCCTGGGCCCCCTAATGTCCTGGGCCCTGTGGCAGCGGTTACTGCTGCTACCCCGGTATTTACACCACTGCACCTCATATTCCTACAATGAAATATATTAGCGTGACGTAAAAATGCGATCTATGACAAATTTTGATGCAACCAGCTTTTAAAAAGCTGCAAAACTTGGTTTGTGACTTTTTATTATCAGAAAACTGACCTGAGTTGTTAATAAGTCCCCCCATCATGTCTTGTTGTGTATAGGAAACTAGATGGATGGACTGCAAGGTGCTGTCATATCCATCTCATATTTCGCATGCAGAACAGGGTGGCAATGTGTGAGGTAAAATTCCAGGTCTGTTTGTCCCAAGTGGTCAGACCCCCACAGATTAGATAGATGTCCACAGTGAAAAGTTGTGCAGTGAAAAAGGGATAACTTAAAATTTCTAGAATAAATCTTTGTGGAATATCCCACAACATTTTTTCTCAATGAATTACTGCTCCTTATGTCTTACTCGAAACAGGAATGTTCATCGAGAATATAATAGATCGTAAAAGGTCAACCAGGTAATCACAGATTAGCCTTGAGGGCATTGGCAACTGTTACTGTGTATGAATGCCAAGATTTTAATGTAAAAGGCATGCCAGGAAACTGCAATGTTATTTGCAGAAAAAAAACATTTCTGCCCCTGCTTAAGCCAAAGATGATTTAACGGGTGAAAATTGGATGGTCAGCTGACTGCTTGAAAGTATATAATTCACGCCTGGCTTTCAGATTTGGGGAAATCCCCGGGGTATGTATAAAAGTAACATATATATAAAATGTATACTGTCATTATTTTACTGTTAAGCTGTTGAACATGTTACAAATCTATTCTGCTTCCATGCTTACTATATTACACCATGTTCTACTACTAACTTGGACTGTTTTACTTGATCTCTGATGATTTTATTTATGCCATAATTTGCACTACTATCTATTTTGTGTCAAACATCTCAATGTATATTATATTACATTGTATGTTTAATAAAATGAGCTTTTTTAAAAAAATTAACTATCTGCAGTTTGCCAAAGTGTACGTGAGTTAACCAAAATCCCTCAGGAAAAATGTCTTGTGGACAGATTAGATCAAGATAGAGCTTTTTGGTAAAGTACACCATTCTACTGTTTACCGAAAACTGAATAAGGTCTATAAAGAAAAGAATACAGTGCCAACAGTCAAATATGGTGGAGGTTCAAAGATGTTTGGGGGTTGTTTTGCTGTCTCTGGCACTTGGTACCTTGACTGTGCAGTATATATACAGTCCTATGAAAAAGTTTGGGCACCCCTATTAATCTTAATCATTTTTAGTTCTAAATATTTTGGTGTTTGCAACAGCCATTTCAGTTTGATATATCTAATAACTGATGGACACAGTAATATTTCAGGATTGAAATGAGGTTTATTGTACTAACAGAAAATGCGCAATATGCATTAAACCAAAATTTGACCGGTGCAAAAATATGGGCACCTCAACAGAAAAGTGACATTAATATTTAGTACATCCTCCTTTTGCAAAGATAACAGCCTCTAGTCGCTTCCTGTAGCTTTTAATCAGTTCCTGGATCCTGGATGAAGGTATTTTGGACCATTTCTTTCTACAAAACAATTCAAGTTCAGTTAAGTTAGATGGTCGCCGAACATGGACAGCCCGCTCTCAAATGATCTGAAAACAAAGATTGTTCAACATAGTTGTTCAGGGGAAGGATACAAAACGTTGTCTCAGAGATTTAACCTGTCAGTTTCCACTGTGAGGAACATAGTAAGGAAATGGAAGACCACAGGGACAGTTCTTGTTAAGCCCAGAAGTGGCAGGCCAAGAAAAATATCAGAAAGGCAGAGAAGAAGAATGGTGAGAACAGTCAAGGACAATCCACAGACCACCTCCAAAGAGCTGCAGCATCATCTTGCTGCAGATGGTGTCACTGTGCATCGGTCAACTATACAGCGCACTTTGCACAAATAGAAGCTGTATGGGAGAGTGATGAGAAAGAAGCCGTTTCTGCACGTACGCCACAAATAGAGTTGCCTGAGGTATGAAAAAGCACATTTGGACAAGGCAGCTTCATTTTGGAAACAAAAATTGAGTTGTTTGGTTATAAAAAAAGGCGTTATGCATGGCGTCCAAAAAGAAACAGCATTCCAAGAAAAACACATGCTACCCACTGTAAAATTTGGTGGAGGTTCCATCATGCTTTGGGGCTGTGTGGCCAATGCCGGCATCGGGAATCTTGTTAAAGTTGAGGGTCGCATGGATTCCACTCAGTATCAGCAGATTCTTGAGAATAATGTTCAAGAATCAGTGACGAAGTTGAAGTTACGCCGGGGATGGATATTTCAGCAAGACAATGATCCAAAACACCGCTCCAAATCCTCAGGCATTCATGCAGAGGAACAATTATAATGTTCTGGAATGGCCATCCCAGTCCCCAGACCTGAATATCATTGAACATCTGTGGGATGATTTGAAGCGGGCTGTCCATGCTCGGCGACCATCTAACTTAACTGAACTTGAATTGTTTGTCCAAAATACCTTTATCCAGGATCCAGGAACTGATTAAAAGCTACAGGAAGCGACTAGAGGCTGTTATCTTTGCAAAAGGAGGATGTACTAAATATTAATGTCACTTTTCTGTTGAGGTGCCCATACTTTTGCACCGGTCAAATTTTGGTTTAATGCATATTGCGCATTTTCTGTTAGTACAATAAACCTCATTTCAATCCTGAAATATTACTGTGTCCATCAGTTATTAGATATATCAAACTGAAATGGCTGTTGCAAATACCAAAATATTTAGAACTAAAAATGATTAAGATTAATAGGGGTGCCCAAACTTTTTCATAGGACTGTAGATTGCTGCACACACCGTACTTGCTTTACTTGATAAGCAAGTTGATCTACTGAGGGCATAGGCCTCCTGACTAAATGGTGTTGTGATGTGAAAACTCTGAGCTCTTCTCTTGTTATTACCAAATATATATATTTATATATGTATAACAATTGCTTATCATGTAAAGCAACTATGGTGTGTGCAGCGATCTCTATATACTGTATTGTGGGTTGGAGAACCCTTCTGCTAGCACCACCACTAAAGTCTCTATTTGAGTGCACAATACCAGTGAAATATCTCTTTAACTGTATGTAGGGCATCATAAAATATGAATTTTACAAAAAGATTTTGGTTTGCAATGTTGTGCCCAGTGTCAGAAAGCTGGGCTTGAGTCCTAGGTCATGGGTTTTCCCGCAGGACAATGACCCCAAACATACTTCAAAAATCACTCAGAAATGGATGGAAACCAAGCTCCGGAGAGTTCTGAAGTGGCCGCAATGAGTCCGGATCTAAATCCCATTGAATCCCATTAAGAGAACTTAAAACTGCTGTTGGGAGAAGACACCTTCAAATATGAGAGTCCTGGTGCAGTTGGCAAAAGAAGAGTGGTCCACAGTTCCAGTTGAGATGTAGAGGTGTAAGAAGCTTCTTGATGGTTATTGGAAGTGATTCATTTCAGTTAATTTTTCCAAAGGGTATGCAACCAATTAAGTTTAGGATGCCAGTAATTTTGTCTGGCCCATTTTTGCAGTTTTTCATGAAATTATATCATTTTTGGCTTTTCTCAATTTTTTTTTGTGTTGTTCCAATACCCACAAAGGAAATAAACATGTGTATAACAAAACATGTGTAATTGCAATAATTTTCTAGGAGAAATACTTCTTGAATACATTTCAGGGTTGCCAACAATAACGGACATAACTCTATATACTGCTACTTATAGTGTTTATGGCATTAGCTGGTGCTTACAATTGCTAAATTAAATTTATTTGTTAATTTAAGCATTTTCTTTAAAATGACCTTTATGCTTTTGCCTCAGTGAGAAGTAGAAACCCATGCGGTGACCTGGGACTAGCATTGTGGAGATAGCGCAATTACACGTAAGCCCCTAGTTGGTGGCCTTTCTGGTCATGGTTGCTTTTGGCACCAAGTCCTCTTATAGACCCCAGAGAAGTCAAATTGAACTGCCTGTTAGCCCTAACTGCCACTAACTACCCCAAAGAATTAATGCTGCTCTGCACACTTTCTCTCTGATCTAAAGATAACTACTGCCTGAAGTGAACAGACAGTAACGTCCTAGCCAAAGGCTGGGGATTCCTAGCACCCACTAAACATTTTCCACCTTCTAAAGAAAAACCCAGAGCATAAGCCACTCCTGCTGGAACAGCAACACTGAAATGGCTGATTAAATCATGAATGTCCAGCATAAAGGTGGACAGTGCTGATTGTGGTGACAGTAACACTTTGAAACCTGAAACTATAGACCACAACATATAAATGGTTTATACACCTATTATTCTCCTCTCAGAGGACTAATAAAACATTGTAAAACAGCTCAAATATATTATGTACTAGCATCTGCCCCCGACTTCGTCTGCAGGTTGGAGTTGGCGCTGAGCCGCTGATATTTAGGCATTCGCTGTTGCTTATGATCCGCCGTGTGCCACCATGTCCACTCCTGCGCGCCCCTGTCCCATTTGTTCCTCGCCTGTCCCCGCGGGCTCTTTACCTACTGCCCGTTCCTGGCTCACTGCAGCCACCCTCATCCCCCACACAGATGCCGTTTCCCGCCCCGGCCCCGTTCTCTCTCGCATGGCCACGGCCCCGTGGCACCCCCTGCGCCCCCATCCTCTTCCTGCCCCCCCATGCGACACCCCTGACCCCCCCCCCCCCATCTTCCTCCTGGGGGCCCCCCGGGTCAACCTCCCCACCCCCACTTTTTCTGCAGACCCTGCCCTCCTATGGCCCCCACCTGTCAGGCACCCCCTACCCCGCCCCTTCCTGTTTATCAGTCCCCCCTCTGTAAAATACCCTAACTCCTCTGCCGTCACGTGCAGTGTCCCACTGCTGAATGATGGTGTGCGAACGCAGACTAAGGGTACATGAGCGCTATATGCCCGACTTACCTGCAGATTCTGTAGGCCTCAGGCGGTGCGGGACAGCAGGCTTTCTAGAGAGTGGCGCAGGCGAGCCTTTCCCTGGCCATGGCACAATAGTTTGATGCTGCAGTGAGCCCTTCACGTCTTGCTGCCACACAGTCCCTTGCCTGGTCCGGCCGCTGCAGAGCGCACAGCGAAGTCATGTTGGTTTGCTTGCTGTGCACCCGATAGCTCCGCCCACACAGAGAAGCGGCAGACAACTAGGTGAGCTGCTGAAAGGGCTGGGATGACGTCATCCCAGGTCCTACAGCGTCCCAGGTCCTGCAGTGAATTCGAAAATGAAAAGCACCGGTCACAGGAGAGAATTGCGATGGTGTACGGGAATGCCCCAAGGTATGTATGTGCGCAATTTCAGCCAAATCCGTTCGCCCGTCTAGGTGTCATTGAGGAACAAACATCCAAACTCACAAACATCCAAACACACAGTCTTTCACATTTATAATATTAGTCGGATAAAGTGGTAAAGTTCTTAGCAGTGGCCTGTTTTGGGGTACGCTGCACCCACATACTGTGAACTATGGTTTATAGATGCGTATGTGATTATATTCTCCCAATGTGGCATGCCTGGGATTAATTATATTTCGCTGTTATGTTATAAACTTTACAATAGAGGTGTAAGAACTTGTATGAGGCCAGGTTCACATGTGTTTGGCTGGGCAATGTTTGAATACTCTTTTTTTATTTTTACCCAAATCTAGGACTGTACTGTAAAGAAGCTAAAGTAAAGTAAAATCTAAGCATGCGGTGTCCTATAAGATATTTAAGAAAATATAAACAGGGGAACCCTGCCTGATATACATATTCAGATCACATAACTAATTATATAGAGATTTTAAGTGTCTGCTAAGAGCTACCCAGAATTGCCTGGTATGAAGATAGAAAACACAGAGTGGCAAGCAAAGGAGGCCATAAACCACCTCCTTTCTATATGCATTGCTCTCCCTCTATCAAACACACAAATTGGATACTATTTCAAGGCACACCAGTAATCTAAATCCTACAGCCTTGTTAAAACTCCAGACACACACATCTGACAGATACAACAGAGATTAATGAGCCATGACCAGAAGTTTGATTTTTCTGTCAAGTGCTCCCATCCGTTTTTAATAAACAGAGGGACAACATAAACGCTAAATGCTAGGTGCTCTTTGCTGCTCCTGCTAAGCTTGCTGCTTTTTGGTGATATATGTCTTTTTGCTGAGTTATTACTGAGAGCCACTGACAAATACTTTACTAGACCCTTCAGTGAGACCTCCAATAAAAAGGCCTCTTTAATGTGAATTGTACAGGAATTACCAGTGCGATAACCTTAACCATACCACTGCCAAACTGAGCAGCAGTGCCTTATCAGTAGGAGGTAACCTGATCTGTGCACTTCATCAGAAACTGCTTGGAATCTATGCCATACTTTGTACAAAACTGAGATTATTATTGTTACTGTTATTCTGTTGACAATAGATATGCATTAAGAGTTAAATTATATATTTATACTACATTATATTTTAATTTGTGTGACTTTTATCATATGCTTGTAGTGAACATGCAAGGTTACTGTAGAATCTTGCTTTTAATTTCACACTAGTGTTGCAAAGTAAATGAGCGCTTTCCTAATAAGCTGAAACACAACCTTGATGAAGTATTTCTATTAAAATCGTCATGTCTATATATGGCATCATACACACTGTTTTAGCCTGGTTGCCAAAGGGTTAATAAAACTATTTTGTGCTTTAGGCTAAAGCCCTATGTTGGAAAAAAAGCTGCTTTTTACAGTACCTGCAAAATGAATGAGATTCTGCTGAATCCTAACTACACCTTGCAGAAAAAAAATCAGCAGTGGAAAAGCTGCGTTTTTAAAAACGTCCGCGTCTTTGAAAATCGCAACATGTCAATTACACCTGCGGAAACGTTCCCGTTTTCCATATAGGTATA
Organism: Leptodactylus fuscus; assembly: GCF_031893055.1. Lineage (NCBI taxonomy): Eukaryota > Metazoa > Chordata > Amphibia > Anura > Leptodactylidae > Leptodactylus > Leptodactylus fuscus. The sequence goes on from NC_134266.1 coordinate 169,192,811, forward strand.
ATAAGGGCAGAAATTACACCTGTGGTGTCTTCTACTTCTTTTGGATAGCAAAACATTTTAAGGCTAAATCCTGTCCACTTTGCAGGTACTGTAAAAAGCTATGGATTTTGCCACATCACGCCGTTTACACCAATAAATGTATTGTTTTTCTGTTATCAGAGTTACGTGAGGGCTTATTTTTTGATAATTGAATTGACATTGTCTGGGCCTCTGGCTGCTGGCTTAACCTCATCAGCACCCTGAAATTGTATAATGTGGGGGAAGCTGATGGTGGTGACAGTACCGTATTTTGCGGACTATAAGGCGCACCGGACTATAAGGCGCATTACCCATGAGCGCCTTATAGTCCTGCCTAGGTCCATATATAAGGCGCACCGGACTATAAGGCGCACCGAACTATAAGGCGCAGCGCTGTCCGGTGCGTCTTATATGTGATTGAAAGCGGCGGCCGGCAGACTTTGCCGGCGGCCGCTTAACCCCCCGCATGACAGCCGCTTCTATTCATTTCAATGGCACGCTTCCATTGAAATGAATGGAAGCGCTCGGCACGCGAGGAGTTAAAGGGATGCTACCATTAAAAGAACTTCTTCCTTCTTAATCACGTCGGAATAGTCTCCTTACCTTTTTACCATAACCAGCGCCGCCTTCTTCCGCAGCTCCGTCTCTGTCTTCTTTGGGCCTCATGGATGACGCATGCGCAGTCGGCTCTAACAGGCTCTCGCAGCCAGAGCCGACTGCGCATGCGTCATCCATGAGGCCCAAAGAAGACGACACGGAAGGCGCGAACACAGCTCAGGGAGAAGGCGGCGCTGGCTATGGGAAAGGTAAGAGACGAATAGCCTTTTTAAGGCTATTCCGACGTGGTCAGGGGGAAGAAGTTCTTTTAATGGTAGAATCTAGAGTTGAGCGAGTACTGTTCGAATCGGCTGATCCAAACAGTACTCGCTCATCTCTAGTAGAATCCCTTTAAGCAGCGGCCGCCGGCAAAGTCTGCATGCCGCTTCCATACATTACAATGAGAGCGCGCTATTCAAATAGTTAGAGATGAACGAATACTATTTGAATAGCGCGCTCCCATTGCAATGTATGGAAGCGGCATGGAGACTTTGCCGGCGGCCGCCGCTTAACTCCTCACGTGCCGCCGCTTCAAGCCTTATATAAGGCGCACCGGACTATAAGGCGCACTTTCGATTTCTGAGGAAATCGAAGTATTTTATGTGCGCCTTATAGTCCGGAAAATACGGTAACACTTTGAAACTTCTTAGTTATAGAACAAAATCATCAAAGTGGCTTTTGCAACCTATTATTCTCACAGGGGACTGTGGAGAAGGTTGCTGCGCTGCAGTCATGGTACATAGTTATGTTGCATTTTCACATCTTAATGCCAAATTGCTTGTAGAATAGTACAGAGATCTGGATAAAATAATTGTCTGCTCTAGTGTATTAACTACAGGAGATACAATAACTGGGGCTAAATTATTAAAAGAAGCACCCCTCTTATTTAATGTGGTGTATATGAAGATATCTATTTGAAAATCTTTTTATGGTCACTATGAGCAGGTATATATTTGCACTTATATTTGAGTTCTCCATTCTTTGATAAATGTGGCATAATACTGTGTAATGCTCCTTTTTATAGTTATTTTCAAATTTGGCAAGACAGAATACCACCACAACATTGCCCATTCAATATATTTTTAAAAATTTACACAAAAATTTGTGTAAACAGATTAATAAATGTAGAGCACTGTATTTGTCAGTTAATCTTGAGCAAATTGGATTGGAATTTCTGTTAGTAGATTTTGTAAGATTCTTCTATTGATATCTTGGTAGACTCTGGTGATCCTAAAGGAGTTCTCCACTTTGGACAATCACTATTCATTAAAAGGGTTCTTTAACAACATGTCTCGCTCCTAGAATCCCCAGATATCCTCTGTAATCTGTGGGTAAAAATAGCAGAAAGTGCTCAGATTCCAAATAGCACCACCACCGGAGAAATGAAGCACTACAAAATACTCTTTTATATCAATGGAGTGTCTGTGTCATGAAGGACAGCCCAGATCTTCCTGAGATAAAAATGTTCTTTGTAACCATTTTTTACTTCGGCCAAGTGGTGATAATTCTGAATAGGGAAACACCTTTATCAACTCAGCATTCCCTAAGACTGAGGCCCCACGTTTCGGGCCGCAGCAACAAAGTGCTGCCGGAAAAACTGTGGTGGCAACACATCACTGTTTTTCTGGAAGCGCTTTTCAAAGAAAGTCCGCAGAGGTTTCCTCCGAGGAATTTCTGCTTCTGTTATACCTATAGGGAAACCGCCAGCGTTTCCGTCGGTATAATTGACATACTGTGATTATCATAACCGCAATTTCTATTTGCACTCCACAGCTATTATACAGTATATTCACAGAGGATTCCACATAGCATAACCTATTATACTAATTAAACAAAAATATGCTGATACCATACAGACAATACAGAGTAAAAACCTCCAGAATATATTACGAACCATAGACAGCAGTAACTGAGCAATTCAATAAAAAAGGCCAATCTTCTGACATGTATCAGTTTGTAAAGATGGCGCTCAGAGCTATCGCATCCCCTTCATATCTACGTGTGTTGTCATAGTACTTGGCAGATAGCCAAGAGTAAAATGGTCCTTCTTTCTTGCAAATGTTCTATTCCTCGGCAAGACCAATACCCTATAGAAATCATATAATTATATAGCTTTTTAAGCCACAGAGAAATGAAATCGGTAATTACAGCTATATTACTTCAGAATATGCATATAACAAAATATGTGTATAAGGATATATTTAATTTCTGTTGGTAAACTATTTATATTTGTGCTCTAATACAATTGAGCATAGACATGCAAATAGCAAAAATTACATTACCAAATAAAAAACCAAAACAATAACTATTGTATTTGTCCTGCTCCAATAACAGATGCTCTGTTGACTTCAATTAATTTTCTGCTCGTACTGAATACCTTCCCTATCAAAAACAAGGGACTTCTTCATTATAAATAGCTAAAGTTGATATAATTGTCAGTGGAAAAGCTAAGAAACTGAAATATCACCCCTGTGTGGGCCTGAGATCCTAAATGACTTGAGATGTGTGAATTAGACTGGAATCAAACAGGGAACTGCCTACTAATTGGCCTACCATCTGGATCAGTCTTCTCTGAAATTAAGTTGTCATTGTATTAGATTTTCTGTACTTTATAAAGTAATTTATGTCTATTTGATATTTTTTTCCACAGGAAATAATTCTTATAAACCTACAGTATTTCCAACCCACACATGCTGGTGATCTGATGGTGTGGTAGTAATGAATAATGCATTATTTTTGAAAACAATATGACAATTGTCAATAGTTTATGTTTAACTAAATTGAAAGTTCCTGCTTGTCTAATATAATTTATAGTTAATCAGATCCTCATCTAAATGGGAGTGAGTCACAGTTACCTGCAGTGCTCACTTGTCACATCCACATATGTTCCTTTTCATTGGGGGATATCTTCTGCACACTTTCCAGAAGATGAAGTTACTGCATGTAATATTCAACTTGGATTGTTCTCTCACAATGATTTTTCATGGCATACCTTTACATCTATTTATATATTATAAAAATCTTGACATTGGAGTGCTTTAGGCTTTATTTGTAAGTTTGAGTTATACTTTAAAATTTTATTTGCTCTATTTGTATTGGAAATGTATCCTAAACTGTCTCAGAATAATTGTCACTTGCACTTGGCTCCAACGGTGTTGAAATTGTGTATAATTCTCTTGCACAAGCAAACACAGCATAAATGACTATACCCTAACATATTTGCCGAATTACTTTTATTATTTTTGAGGATTAACATATTCTATGGGATACCATACTGCAAAATACTCCCACAAATGTAAGCCATTGGCTGCAAACAAGATTTGTTAATTTACGCACCTAAAAAAATGTACGCCTCAATGAATATGGGGAAAAGGACTTGGACATAATAGTAGATCAAAAATTCAACATGAGCCAACAGTGCGGTGCTGCTGCAAAAAAGGCTAATAAAATTCTGGGATGTATTAAGACAAGCATTGAATCTAGATCAAGAGAGGTCATTATTCCGCTGTACTCTTCCCTGGTCAGACCACACCTGGAATACTGTGTACAGTTCTGGGCGCCTCAAATCAAGAAAGACATCGATATATTGAAGCAAGTCCAGAGAAGAGCAACCAAAATGGTGGAAGGTCTGCAAACCATGTCCTATGAGGAGCGGCTAAAAGAACTGGGATTGTTTAGTTTGCAGAAGAGAAGGCTGAGAGGAGATTTAATAGCAGTCTACAAATATCTGAAAGGTAGTCACAGTGCAGAGGGATCTACCCTATTCTCATTAGCACAAGGAAGTACAAGAAGCAATGGGATGAAACTAAAGGGAAAGAGATACAGATTAGACATTAGGAAAAACTTTCTGACAGTGAGGGTAGTGAGAGAGTGGAATAGGCTGCCACGGGAGGTGGTGGGCGCTCCATCAATGGAAATCTTCAAGCGGAATCTGGATAAACATATAGCTGGGATGATTTAGGAAAACCTGCACTCGCAGGGGGTTGGACCCGATGGCCCTTGAGGTCCCTTCCAACTCTACCATAAGATAAGATAAGATAAATCTTAGGAGGAAAGCTAAAATTTAGACTACAAAATTCTAATTAACAAGAAGTCAACCACAGGTGAGTCTAATTCATTAAATAGGTGTCCAGTAGACACTTGACTTTAAAACGTTATGTTACAAAGAAAACCCCTTCCTATTTCATGCTGTCAGCCATGGTACCACATGGAAAAGACTTTTCAAAAGACCTGAGAAAGAAAATAATTTCTTTACACAAGAAAGGTCAAGGCTATAAGAGGATCAGTAAAGCTTAAAATTTAACAAACATGGAACTTCGACCATTTTATAGAGATATCTAGACCGTCCACAGAGGTTAACACCTAAACAGAGACTCTATAATCGGAAGTTATAAGAGGAAGACAAATGTTTTTGGAACTGAGAGCTTCAAAACTGTATGGCGTCAGAAAGGTAGGTAGTGCAAATAAAAATGGATGGTGCCTACTGTGAATCATATTACTGGCAGAGTCCTGATGTGGGGATGCATAAGTACTGCTGACGTCAGGAAGCTGCATTTCATTTAATTCACAGATGTATGCTGTTTATCACTAATATGTGCTCTCTAACATAGTTGTGGAAAGCTACATATACTTAGCTGGTACTTCCTTTTCTTAAATGGGGATTCTGGGACTTCCCCAAGCACCACTTCCACTACACAGGCCATGTGACATTACAATCATTGATTTCATGGCCTGATCGCAGCTCCATCCCATTCAAGTGAATGCACTGGGCTATGATACAAAGTAAAGCCATGGTACAAATGTACTGTGCTGTGCTGGGTTAGTACTAAAGTGGCTGCAACCTTTTCAAACAGTTGATTGTCTAGGGGTCCGGATGTCAGACCCCTGTCGATCAAATAATTGATGACTATCCTAAGTCCCGGGAAAACCCTTTTAACACCTTCCTGAACACCACTGTACTATTATGGCGGATGCCCTGTTTTTAAATATAGCAGCTTCTCAGGAGCTGAGACCCGAGGGTGGCGATCCATTACTATGACAGCTTGTAATATAAGTCTAGGGATTTTACAATGCAGTAGTCATACATCATCCACATGGGATTGACTGTGGCCCTGATGATCTGTCAGTGACAATGACAAACTACATAAGATGATGGAGATCTAATGTTGTCACCCAAAATACTGTATGCATGGGTTGTTGCCAAGCAACAAATATTACGTACTATATTATGATGCAGAAACTAGTACTGGCTTTTAACATCACTTACGAATTCATTGGAGTAGACTTAACTTCCCTGTAAAACATAACTTCTTGGACTTTCTGAAGGTCTCCCATACAGCTTTTGGATCTACACTACAGCACATACTATTCTGGTTGACTGTAAAGACTTTATATAAAAAATATTTTAGATCTAAAAGGGTTTAGGTGACGTTCAAAGTGGTTAAATAAATTTTGGTTTAGGTACCAACTAGACCAACAAGAAAACTTGTTGACACTTCAGACATGTTTTTGTGAAAAATCGAAAGACAATTGATGATGTCCTTATTAAAAGGGTTATAAAAGATTTTTGAAAAGTGCCACAGTTTTTCTGCAGTATTTTCTTGCTGTGTTTCACTATGTGGGAGCTTAGCCATAAATGGTAATAACTCTGGGTTTCTTTAAGGCTAAGGGACCCATGCAGCAAAAAAGCTTTGTGCAGTGGGGTAACTACTTGGGTAGCAGCGGTAGCAGCTGCCATAGGGCTCAGGATATTATTCACTTGATATACTACTGCTGCAGTTTTTTTTTTTTTTTTTTTTTTTTATAAGCTATTACCAGCTGGACTAACGCCAGGATACCCCATATATTCTTTAAAAAGAAATGTGCAACGTATAGTGATAAGTGAAATTTTCCCAGGTCTATGCTGTTTGGGTGCCTGATATGTCTAGCTTGTGTCATTATGAAAAGTTGTTATGCTGTGTGTCCTGATTTTGGAAATGTCCTACGTGCAACAAAAACCAAATACAACAGGGCTCATAAACAAAAGAGTACCATGATCACGTGAGGCTTAATTTATTTCTGTATAATGCATTGGTGGGCAATTGCAGAAATACAAGTAAAAGAAAATATCCCAATGGGTATGGTGAATATTTAATGCCCAAGATTACTTCAGAAAATAAATGTGAAAAGTGATCATTGCGATTTTTAAAGAAATATGCCATTTCAGTGCCTATTATGTTGTATATGTGGATGTAAATTGCTGTTTGGGCACATAAAAGGCTAAGAAGAGAAGGAGTGCTGCACCTTTTGGCATTTGGAGTGCAGATTTAGAGGCACTAGTCTCTGCCAGAGCTAGTAAAGAAGAAATCCCCAAGAAGTAATGTCATTTTGTAAACTACACCCCTTAAGCAATTTATCAAGGGGCATAGAAAATTTTTTTATCCCTTGATTGTTGCATTAATTTAGTTTCCAGAAATGAATCTGCTGATGAATTTTTCCATAGATACGCCATTTCAGTGCCCAATTTGCTGTGCCCAGCTTGTGTCAGCAGTGACACACACTTCATAAGCTGTTAAGCGGTTTATTCCAAATACAACAGATTTTGGATTGTACATTCCTGGTAACATATTGCATGATCAAATTATGTATTCCTAGAAAAATTGCAATTTTCACTTTTCACCATCATCTGTGCATTCATTACTGAAAAATAAATGAATGTAACACTTAGAAGGGTAAAAATGCTCACCAAATCCCTGGGTATATTTCTTGAGTGGTGCAGTTTTCTAAAATAGAAACTGACATTATTAAGTTGAGTGTCCCATGTGCAACATTGTCATATAGGTGAGCATAAACTGCTGTCTACAGTACACACCAGGGCATAGAAGTGAAGGAACACCGTTTTTCCTTTGGAGACTTCAATTGTTACGCAATTGGTTGAGGTTAATTCCAGGGGAACATTTCTGGTGTCTTTTCCCTCCTAATCTCTAAGGCTGGTCTTACATGACCGTATTGATTTTATGGTCCGCAAGTTGCTGATCAGCAATACTAGTTGCTGATCAGCAACATAGACATCACAGACGCCCGTGTCCTGCTGCATTCGCGCATAGACTTCTATGGGTGAGTCCGTGCAGTGCCGTGAATTCACGGCCTTTGCGGACCTGCTCTATTCAGTGCGGACCTCGGTCACGGCCCGGCACACCACGGATAAAACCCTCAATTGCGGAGCATTTGTCGACTTAAATTACGGTCACGTAAGGCCAGCCCAAGTCTGTGGTACACCTTAATATACGCACATATAGCTTATGCCACAGCCAGTTCAGTCCTAAAAATGTGTTTTTTGGGGAGTTGTTTGTTGTTACAAAAGACTGCAGACAAAGTTGCTGAGACAAGGAGAGGAGAAAACCCATTTAACTCTTTTTTTAGGGGTAACCCCCCCCCCACCACCAATTCTCGCATTGCTTTTTAACATTTAAAATGTTTTGCCATCATTGTACATTGTTAGTAACATGCTAACTTTATTTTATAGGCTGTGAGATTATTGCAATACCTAGTTTATACCATTACTTTCAGCATTTTGTTTTCATGACATTCACTTTGAGGGTTAAATCGTAACTTTTAAATTAAATAAATAATTTTATATGGGAAAGGGGCATTTTAGGGGGTTTTATTTATTCAATACATTTTTAAATATGTTTGAAAAATTTTTTAAAAACCTTTTTACGTTTTTTTTGTTCTGCACTTTTTTTGTTTTGGAGTATATATACACTTCCGCATAGACTGACAGTTTATCTCATTGATCCTGCCTGAGGTACAGATAGGCCTGATGAGATCCCAGGCTGCTGTTAGCAGACATCGACATGTCACTTGGGTGGGAGAGTTGGGCATTGCAATCATCCTGCTTGATCTTAGGCTTAGTTCCCACGGAGTAACGCGCCGCTCATTCTGACACGTAAACACGTGTCAGAGTGAGCGCTGTAAAACAGAATCCCAATGACTTCAATGGGTGCCGTCTTATGCGCGCTACACATTGAAATCAATGGGTTAAAAAGCCTCCCATTGATTTCAATGAGTAGCGCGCATAAGACGGCACCCATTGAAGTCAATGGGATTCTGTTTTACAGCGCTCACTCTGACACGTGTTTATGTGTCAAAATGAGCGGCACATTACTCCGTGGGAATGGAACCTTAGAGACACCTCCTCGCTAATCTCCCATTAAAGTGAATGGGAGTAGGCAATCTTTTTGCCACCAGCAGGAATATTTCCACAGTGAGTTTTGCATTGCAGGTCCCGCTGCAAAATTGACCATGTGAACAGTGGGTAATTTATGAAAATAATTGTTAATAAAAAAAATTTACATTATGATATGTGATTAATAATTTTAAAATGTATCATACCATTGTACAGTGAAGGTTATCTTTTTGGGAATGTATATCTTTATAGTTATTTTATTTGAAGCAGCACTTTCTCACACACTCTAACACATTTTCAGAGCATGTCTTCTGTCTTCCTGATTGATTTTGCATTTCTTTCTTATATGCACAATATTAAAAATGTAATGCTTTGCAATGGCATTTGAGAAATGACTATGCCCTGTAATACTGGATCTTGCTGTCTACGTACACATTTTATATCGATTTTAAATTCAGTAACAATTCAATTTTCTTGAGGAATAATATGGACTATTAAATAATGTATAGCATACATTTATTAGAAGACTGCAAATGTCTAAGAATTTATGATTCGGCTATGAAGGATTCACCTACTTAGGTGGTAATACAAATAATTAGCTAATCTAAGTGTATACATTATTTTCCTTTGGGATCAATGATGTTATTATGTCAAAAGATTAGCATCTTACATTTATATGCCCTACTGTCCTGGACAGTGTTTTTTAATGAGATAGCTATACTTGTCGTGGGCTGTGTTCATACTTCTGATGCCTCTCCAGTGTTCGGATCTTTTGATGCAGAGTTTTCCTTATTAATTGATTTGTATCCATCATAATTAACTGTAGTATTAAAAAAAAAAAAAAAAAAAAAAAACTGGTTACCTTCTCTTTTGTTTATGTTTTTCTATTCACTGATAAAATAACGCAAACTGGAACCCAGACTGAAGCTTTTCTTTCCAATGTTCTATTCCTCTGATGGATAAGAGCAATGGAGAGGCAATTTTAGTGTAAATGTAGTTGCAGAAAGCACAGTAAAAGAAAAGTTATTAGGTTTTGTATTTTCCTATACAGATCCCCTGTGGAATTTGTCTGCATCTATTTACTGGAAAGCTCCTGTAAGATTGTGTGTATATATATATATATATATATATATATATATATATATATATATAAATATATAATACTCCGTCAGTAATCATGCATTTATACTGTACCTGTACATACATAAATGTAGAGGGTTGCACAATATTAGCACTAGCATTATTTATTATCACTCATTGAATTAGCATATACCATTGGAACTTATTTCTATGATTTTTTTTTTTTCAATATTGATTATAGTGTATTATTACACCTTCTTTACATATTTATTTTATATCCGATGAAAGTCATATCATTACCAAGCAGCACAAGACACTTCATTATGTATCTTGAATAGATATTATTAATATAAAAATTTACACATTGCAATATCACATTTATGCCTCTACTGTTTTGTTTTTAAAAGTTTTTAAAACAGTGCTTGTTATATTGATAATAAAATTATTAGATTTACACATTTGGGTTGTGTTATATTGTTTATGTACTATTTTGCCTTAGTTCCAGTTCAATTTCTGCCCTTATTATACCTATACAGAAATTCCTGTTTTTCCATAGGTATAAATGACAAATCCTATTGACTTCAATGAGTTCCATTTTCCGCATGGAATCCATTGAAATGAGTAGGTAAAAAGTCTCCCATTGATTTCAATGGGTTCAGCACAGAAAACTGAACTGATTGAAGTGAATCGGCTGATTCTTACTCGAGTTATCGTTCCAGAATCAGCGCCACTTTACTCCATGTGAACGGACCCTTATTGTTCATTGGGCTGGATGGCCTGATAAATATGTAGAATTGAATCCAATTAGGGAGTAAGCTGATGCTGTACATGCATGGAAAATGATATGGAAAGTTACTGGTACTTCCTATTACTGGTTATCTCCCATTATAAATACCACCAGGGCCAGTGGTTTATGTGCATAGTGGCCACCTTATGCACAGATGATACTTGGGATTCTGGCCTACTGAGAGATTAGTAACCCCCTGTAATTGCATGTGTCTTGTACACATACATCATCACTTTTATGTATTTTTTTTACTTTCCTCATTGCCATATGGTATATATATGTTTTGCAGAAAATATTAAAATAATAATAATAATATTATAATAATGGTGTAATTGCTGACAAACATCATGGGACTTCCCATTTGAATATGGTTATTTCTAATATTTTATTCATAGCAGTGCATTACACATATATGATGTAATATACATTCCAGAAATTGGTGTAATCTTCTCTTTATGCAGCTTTAAAAGTGTACTGATGCTTGACATCTCAAATTAACATGTTCCTCAAGTACACGTCTTTCCTAGTTAAGTGACATGCATGATTTCTTAGGATAGGCATCTTTAAAGCTGTAAAAAAAAAAATTAAAGTTTCCTTTGCTACCAATAAGTCTGCCTTTCTGCAGGTGGATATGTTGATGCCTTAGGCAAGAATATCCATGGCTTCCCCAGTCATGTTACAGGGTCCTTTAATGCAGATGGTTCCAATTTGAGGCCAACACTCAGAAGTGAAGCTGTATTGAGTTTCTACCCTGAAACCAACAAGTCCCTCTTGAACATTGTGCTTGAATTAAACATATTTGTCCCCTTTTTCACAGGGCAGAGAAGGGGATCTTAAAACCACTGAAGGAAGGAAATCATTATTGGACTTTACAGAAGTAGGTCATGTGCTACAGCTGCTGATAGTTTAAGAGGAAGAAACATGGGACCTCAGACGTGGAACATGACTCCCTGAAAATGTTTGAGATCAACCCAAGAAAAACTTCCTCAGAGGCTTGTTTAATAAGCATTATCTGTAATAGTCTCAATGTGTGCTTATGTTTCCTGACGAGTTTGCACCTTCTTCCCACAGCTAACAAGGCCCTGTAATGGAAGACAGAACAATTTAATGAAGGAGATTTAATAGTTTGTGTTAAAACTAATATGGTCCATTAAGAGCTGTCATTTTTGTAAACAATGAAGATAGATCATGTAATGCTGAGCCATCCAGGATTTTTTTCCTTTTTGCTAACTGTAATGTTGTAGAGGACGCGTCGACGAACAATGAATTAAGAACTCATTTAGATTTTTGTTCTTACATCTGTACATTACATTTGTTAAGTTTTCAGACAATGGGTAATATATACAAAATGACTGGACATAAAATATGGTTAAAGTTAAAAAAGGCAGCTTTGCCAGAGATTGAAGCAAATGAGGGTTGACTTTTCTAATAAATGACAGCTTTGTATTTAGAAACCTCTAGTTCTTTGAAGCATTAACAGCTGAAGAGGCCAGCCACATACTGCATCACTACACCCTCCAGCCAAATGGAATCAAAGATTGCTGCACAATCCATTCAGTGCCAGCAAAAGTCACTCACATGAAAAGATGAAAAGGTTTGAGCATCTTCCAGATTGTAGACCTAGTTTCATTTAGGTGTGCTAAAAATGACTGGTGTAACATTTACGAGTTTATAAGTTTATAATATATATATATATATATATATATATATATATATATATATATATATATATATATATACATATACACATACACACACACACACACACACACACACACACACACACACACAGTGGCGTACCTAGGAGTGGTGGGTAGAGATGAGCGAACACTAAAATGTTCGAGGTTCGAAATTCGATTCGAACAGCCGCTCACTGTTCGAGTGTTCGAATGGGTTTCGAACCCCATTATAGTCTATGGGGAACATAAACTCGTTAAGGGGGAAACCCAAATTCGTGTCTGGGGGGTCACCAAGTCCACTATGACACCCCAGGAAATGATACCAACACCCTGGAATGACACTGGGACAGCAGGGGAAGCATGTCTGGGGGCATAAAAGTCACTTTATTTCATGGAAATCCCTGTCAGTTTGCGATTTTCGCAAGCTAACTTTTCCCCATAGAAATGCATTGGCCAGTGCTGATTGGCCAGAGTACGGAACTCGACCAATCAGCGCTGGCTCTGCTGGAGGAGGCGGAGTCTAAGATCGCTCCACACCAGTCTCCATTCAGGTCCGACCTTAGACTCCGCCTCCTCCGGCAGAGCCAGCGCTGATTGGCCGAAGGCTGGCCAATGCATTCCTATGCGAATGCAGACTTAGCAGTGCTGAGTCAGTTTTGCTCAACTACACATCTGATGCACACTCGGCACTGCTACATCAGATGTAGCAATCTGATGTAGCAGAGCCGAGGGTGCACTAGAACCCCTGTGCAAACTCAGTTCACGCTAATAGAATGCATTGGCCAGCGCTGATTGGCCAATGCATTCTATTAGCCCGATGAAGTAGAGCTGAATGTGTGTGCTAAGCACACACATTCAGCACTGCTTCATCACGCCAATACAATGCATTAGCCAGTGCTGATTGGCCAGAGTACGGAATTCGGCCAATCAGCGCTGGCTCTGCTGGAGGAGGCGGAGTCTAAGGTCGGACCTGAATGGAGACTGGTGTGGAGCGATCTTAGACTCCGCCTCCTCCAGCAGAGCCAGCGCTGATTGGCCGAATTCCGTACTCTGGCCAATCAGCACTGGCTAATGCATTGTATTGGCGTGATGAAGCAGTGCTGAATGTGTGTGCTTAGCACACACATTCAGCTCTACTTCATCGGGCTAATAGAATGCATTGGCCAGCGCTGATTGGCCGAATTCCGTACTCTGGCCAATCAGCACTGGCTAATGCATTGTATTGGCGTGATGAAGCAGTGCTGAATGTGTGTGCTTAGCACACACATTCAGCTCTACTTCATCGGGCTAATAGAATGCATTGGCCAGCGCTGATTGGCCGAATTCCGTACTCTGGCCAATCAGTGCTGGCCAATGCATTCTATTAGCTTGATGAAGCAGAGTGTGCACAAGGGTTCAAGCGCACCCTCGGCTCTGATGTAGCAGAGCCGAGGCTGCACAAGGGTTCAAGCGCACCCTCGGCTCTGATGTAGGAGAGCCGAGGGTGCACTTGAACCCTTGTGCACCCTCAGCTCTGCTACATCAGAGCCGAGGGTGCGCTTGAACCCTTGTGCACACTCTGCTTCATCAAGCTAATAGAATGCATTGGCCAGCGCTGATTGGCCAATGTATTCTATTAGCCTGATGAAGTAGAGCTGAATGTGTGTGCTAAGCACACACATTCAGCTCTACTTCATCGGGCTAATAGAATGCATTGGCCAGCGCTGATTGGCCAGAGTACGGAACTCGACCAATCAGCGCTGGCTCTGCTGGAGGAGGCGGAGTCTAAGATCGCTCCACACCAGTCTCCATTCAGGTCCGACCTTAGACTCCGCCTCCTCCAGCAGAGCCAGCGCTGATTGGCCGAATTCCGTACTCTGGCCAATCAGCACTGGCTAATGCATTGTATTGGCGTGATGAAGCAGTGCTGAATGTGTGTGCTTAGCACACACATTCAGCTCTACTTCATCGGGCTAATAGAATGCATTGGCCAATCAGCGCTGGCCAATGCATTCTATTAGCGTGAACTGAGTTTGCACAGGGGTTCTAGTGCACCCTCGGCTCTGCTACATCAGATTGCTACATCTGATGTAGCAGTGCCGAGTGTGCATCAGATGTGTAGTTGAGCAAAACTGACTCAGCACTGCTAAGTCTCTGCATTCGCATAGGAATGCATTGGCCAGCCTTCGGCCAATCAGCGCTGGCTCTGCCGGAGGAGGCGGAGTCTAAGGTCGGACCTGAATGGAGACTGGTGTGGAGCGATCTTAGACTCCGCCTCCTCCAGCAGAGCCAGCGCTGATTGGTCGAGTTCCGTACTCTGGCCAATCAGCGCTGGCCAATGCATTCTATTAGCCCGATGAAGTAGAGCTGAATGTGTGTGCTTAGCACACACATTCAGCTCTACTTCATCAGGCTAATAGAATACATTGGCCAATCAGCGCTGGCCAATGCATTCTATTAGCTTGATGAAGCAGAGTGTGCACAAGGGTTCAAGCGCACCCTCGGCTCTGATGTAGCAGAGCCGAGGCTGCACAAGGGTTCAAGCGCACCCTCGGCTCTGATGTAGGAGAGCCGAGGGTGCACTTGAACCCTTGTGCACCCTCGGCTCTGCTACATCAGAGCCGAGGGTGCGCTTGAACCCTTGTGCACACTCTGCTTCATCAAGCTAATAGAATGCATTGGCCAGCACTGATTGGCCAGAGTACGGAATTCGGCCAATCAGCGCTGGCCAATGCATCCCTATGGGAAAAAGTTTATCTCACAAAAATCACAATTACACACCCGATAGAGCCCCAAAAAGTTATTTTTAATAACATTCCCCCCTAAATAAAGGTTATCCCTAGCTATCCCTGCCTGTACAGCTATCCCTGTCTCATAGTCACAAAGTTCACATTCTCATATGACCCGGATTTGAAATCCACTATTCGTCTAAAATGGAGGTCACCTGATTTCGGCAGCCAATGACTTTTTCCAATTTTTTTCAATGCCCCCGGTGTCGTAGTTCCTGTCCCACCTCCCCTGCGCTGTTATTGGTGCAAAAAAGGCGCCAGGGAAGGTGGGAGGGGAATCGAATTTTGGCGCACTTTACCACGTGGTGTTCGATTCGATTCGAACATGGCGAACACCCTGATATCCGATCGAACATGTGTTCGATAGAACACTGTTCGCTCATCTCTAGTGGTGGGGCCACCTGTACACAGTATTATGCCCCATAGTGGCCCCTGCACACAGTATTATACCCTATAGTGGCCCCTGCACACAGTATTATGCCCCATAGTGGCCCCCGCACACAGTATTATGTCCCATAGTGGCCCCTGCATACAGTATTATGCCCCATAGTGGCCCCTTTACCCAGTAATATGCTCCATTGTGGACACTCAGATCATAATACTTTTCAGACCCCAGAGTATAATAATCGGAGACCCAAGGGGGTCATACAAACATAAAAAACGCTGTTACTTACCTATCCCTGGCTCCGCAGCACTCCCAGCTGATGGTGGCAATCTTCAATAATGTCCAGGACGTCACTTGACCTGGGGGCCTGCTTTGCGATGCACAAGGATGCAGGCCCCAATCATGTTATGTCAGGGACGTCACACAAGTAGGCCTGAAGCCTTGTGGAGCCAGGAGAGGTAAGTAACACCGTTTTGTTTATTTTTTCTTACCTCTCCTGGGTCTCCAAACATTATACTCAGTGGGTCAGAAAAGACCCCCGACAATAATAACAGTGCTTGTGAGACCCGTGGTGTAACTTACCGATCCCGGCCCCTGCCAGGATCGGTAAGTAAATAGCACCCGTTACTGCCAATGGATGAGATCGAGTAGGATAGGAAGGAAGTTCAGGGAGTAAGTGTTTGATAGTGAGCTAGGGAGATGGATGGCCAGATATTTGATGGATTTAGATGACCAAGTGAATAGGAAGGCTGAGCGTTGTTAGTGGACCAAGGTAGGTGTCAAGGAGATGTTGAAAGCAATGCTTTTTGGGAGATTAATCTTATAGTTACTGAAGAAACTATAGGTGGCAAAGTCGCGTAGGAGGGAGGGAAGTGTGGTCAGTGTGGAATGACAAAGAGCAAGACATTGTCTGCAAATGCAGAAATTTTAAGGTTTATAGTGCCTGCTTGTAAACTTTGGGTATCAGGATTGTGTCTAACGGCCACTAAAAATGCTCCATAACAAGGGCATAAAGCAGTGGAGACAGGAGGCAGCCTTGGCGGGTGCTATTGTGAATGGTGACGGATGAAGAGAGAGTCCATTGACTTGTATTTGAGGCTCAAGAGAGGCATACAGGGAGCAAATACGAGAGAACATAGCAGGTCCCAGACTCATTTGGGTCAGAGTAGCTTCAAGGAAGCTCCAGTCAACTCTATCGAAGGCCTTCTCTACATCCACTGAGAGTAGTATCATGGGAATCTGTATGCATTGAGCATGATGGATAGCGGAGAAGGCCTTCAGTGTGTTGTGTCGGGCCTCTGTCTCTCTCTCTGTGGTATGAAGGCCATCTGTTTAAAATGAATCCAATCCTCCATATGGCGACTGAGTCGGTTGGCTATTAGTTTAGCGTATATCTTCGCATCCGTGATGAAAAAGGAAATGGGCCGATAGTTGGAGCATATTAAGGGGTCCTTGCGAAGAACAGTGATTTGAGGATAAAGGAAGGAGGGCAGGAAAGGTATCAGGTGAGACTGCCTTAAGGACCTTCAAAAGGTGTGGGCGGGGGATAGTTCTCATGTAATGAAACATGGGACTAACCCCTCTAAAGCGTACCTGCAGTAATAAATTACTTTTCATAAATTAATAATGCATTTAATTACAAAAATTTTTGTAATCTATCTTATTAAGGCGTTTTATTTTGCTACTTTTTAAGCTCTTCTCCTGCTCCTTATCTTCAATCACACTGCTTAGTTTACATTATCTGTTTCCATATTCTGGCCCACACATACAACTCTATGGAGCAGGGAGGGGCTGAGTAGAATTTTCCTGCCAACTGGTTTATTGATTTATTGCCATTTACTGTGTTCATTCAGCTTGTTATCTACAACTCAGCAGTGTTAAAAAAGATAGAGTGTAACAGGAGTAATTGTTTGAGTGTCTTTTCTTATCCCCCTCCTCTCTTCATAGCCTAGTAGGAATAAAGTAACTGTGAAATGTGGAGAAAAAAAAATCATATTTATTTAAAAAGATATATTGCAAAGTTTCTTATTTACACCTGTACTATTCATTTATGAAAAGTTGTTTTTAAATGGAGATATTGTCAGGGTAGTCTCAATGGGACCACTTAAGTATATTGAATGATAGTCATATTTAAAGATAAAGACTCAAATCAGTGATGCATTCAACACAGAGACAAATTGTACCTGGGTAGAAGCATAGCTTTATTGTGTACATCACTAGAGTGGGCGTAAATATACAATTAAACATTAATCATTTCAATAAGCAGTTTTTGGTCACATGTATCCAATGACAGTTTCCCAAAAAGGTTCAATTCTTATCACATGATAGTTGAAGTCATCTAGTTGCGTGAGAAGTCAAAGTCCTAATGACTATTTAATAGTCATTTTTTTCCATCAACTTTATCTAAGTCATATTATCTTTATTATACCAGTTTATTATCCTGTTTTGCTGGTAATTCCAGTCACGAATATCGATTAAACAATTAAGTGTTGAAGACGGGTCAAAATGACCTGACTTGAGGGCAGAGCAGAAGTATTACTGAAAATATGTATACACATACATTGGAAATATTTATATGTATATACTTCCCTATCAGTTTGCTTTAAGTCTTTAACTAAGAGAAGTCATTCAAAAGGCATTGACACACAAGAGATAACACTTCATTCCACAGTTTTGGATCCTTCAACAGGTTTTGTTCTGCTGATTCTAGAGCAGTGACTGTGAATTTAAACTCTGCTATATCTGTACTTACTGTACAATGAAAGAAGGTTTTTGTTTTTTTATTGGAATCACATAGGAAAGACATTTTTTAGAAATTAGCAATAATATGTGCTGTATAGATAGATAGAAAATGTCTCCATTTTTTATTACTGCATTTTATTGTCTAAGAACATTTAATTTCAACTTCATCTTTTAAATGCCTATATTCCTGGCTTATAATGTCTAACTTGCTTAAGTCTCTGGAACCCTGACTGCCAATGAGTGCCTCTTCCTGTTAAGGTTATGTTTTTATGAGCCTGTGTTATGTAGCAAGTAGTCATAGTTCCTAATCTAGGTCTAGCATTAACACAAATGGGTGGTAATAATAAAATGACTTCTCAACTGCTGCAGCAGAACTGAATTCACATTATATCATTTTTCCCTTCCAGGCATTTTAATACTTGTATAATCTCTTGATGGATTCTTTATGAGGGTTTATGAAATAGCTTTGATAGAAATGTGGTTTTGCTACTGCTTGTGAACAACTACATTATGTACAATATATATATATATATATATATATATATATATATATATATATATTGATTGTACATAATGTACAATATATATATATATATATATATATATATATATATATATACACACATATATGTACATAATGTACAATATATAACAATATATATACACACACACTTTTTTTACTTATAATGATGGCTGAGGATGTCTAAAAGATATTATCTTAGCTTAAATAAACGGACTACTTGTGTGGTAAAATAAAGTTATTCATTATTGATGATTTTCATGCTATAAAATGTATCAGAGTCTTAATGCGGTAACTATCTGTAGTATTTATATGCAATATCGGGTCTATCTATCTATCTATCTATCTATCTATCTATCTATCTATCTATCCTATATATCTACTATGCCAACCAACATATAGTATTCTTCTCCCCTCCTCTGTTTTCCTCATATCATAGAGGGAGAACCTTGATGTGAGATAAAGTGATAAGTTGCTAACAAGCATTCAGGGTGGACACAATTAACAGGAGTATCCCATGTACATTATCACAGTGTAGACTCCTACTTCTATGGCATGCCTACAAACAAAAATAAACCTATATCTTCTAATATTTAGAACATGTAATAATAGCATTCATATTTATTCACTGCACAATTTACTATTACCTTAAAAAGAGTTTGTCTGATTTAGACAATCCTTATGTATTGGAATATTCCCTACACAATACACTAATCAAATTAGTGTGTAGGGAGAGTTTTTTTTCCCAGGTCCTAACTCTCCTGATTGTGGGGAGGGCTGGAAGAGTAGTGAAGGGAATATTACCAAAAATCATGATGGTCTAGTGTAGTAAAAGGGTGATGCTTATATTCCTAGTGGTCCAGTGTAGTGATATGGTTATATACCAGTAATACCTATTTAGAGTCTGTAGGACTGACTTACTGTCTTCATTGTGCTTCTCAGTCACAGAATGTGGCTGCAGATTCTTTGTTACAAAGTTGCAATATTATCAGTTATTAGTAGAGGCGTAATTGGGAGAGGGGGGCATAATTGGACCGGGCTCATGTTTCAGATGTTTCTTTGTCATGGTATTCTCTTCCCTTTATGAGAAGGGAGTCTGAAATGTTTCTTCCTTGCCATCCAGACATAGGGAAAGTTGGGTTTCACTATACCTCCCTGTCTTCTCTGATGTCCAAGAAGTTTGTGTTTGTAGCAGTTTATATCCCCCTTATCTGTATTGTGCTACTACAAAGGATTTCTGTATTCAGACAATTAGTGACAAAACCACTGTCTCTGGAATAAGTCTTAAACAACACACAAGCACACTCATAAATTATACTGATTCACAAGTATATACAAATAAGGGATTCCTTACACCTTACTCTTTTAAATTTTCATAGACTGAAAATGGCGAAAGCCATTTTTAAACATTTACAAAACCAGAATTATCATCAAATGACAAAGCCATTGGTTGATACAGTAACCCCAGTTCCTATATGAATTATCACAACCTGAAATACTGGAAGATGATGTTAACCCTTTCATTTGCACACATCAGCAGTTGCAGTCAGGATAGGACTATGTTCCCTGAAACTGACAATTTATGACAGCTATTGTCAATGATGTCTTTGGTTTTGGGGTGACCAAGTATAATAGTTTATCACTTTGCCTGGTGCATGCTTGGTGGTGTACCCTTCTTCATGTGATCATTGTGGGTCCCCTCTTTTCCCTGGAGACCTCTGAAACTAGAATGGACCACTGGCTGTGTACCCTTATGTGTTCTTTCTGCCTTTCAGTTTCCACTCCCCCTGCCCTGTTCTAGAGTATGGTAAGCATGGAAACTGAAGCATATCTACCAGGCCATTCTCCTTGAAAGCTAACCAGCCCCCCTTCCCATGCAGTATTGGTGGTGGGCCCCTCTGGGAACCCTGCTACATCATAGGTTCTAATCTACCTGAATACTAGTTCTGGTACCTGAATTGATATAGGGTTACTGGTACCATCACCCTCCCCAGTCTGAGCACACTCACTTCTATGGCTCATGATCTGAGCCCTAAACACCTGGCTACCTCCTTCCTGCTCTGAGTCTTCTTCCTGAATATTGGCATTTCCCAGATGCACACTCAGAACCTTGAAGTACAGGTCCAGAATCTCCATCCTGCTAGTCATGGTTTTTCCTGGTACTATCTACTAGCTGGGAGATTTCCTGGGGGTTACCTACAGCCCCTTTAGCTTCCTCATTTTGGGACACTCCTGTCTGGAGTAACCAGAAAACAATTTACACCCGAGTCTCTTAATCCCTGAGTAACTCTACCACCCACCTTCACAGTCTTCATATGGTGCTGTGTTGTCTTCCTGGTTTGTCAATCCTTCCAGCTTCGGGACCTCTGCAGTTATGTTCCACTTAGGCTTCTGGCATCCTGGTGGTAGCATAAGAGTCTGTAATTTGTGCAGCTTGATCCACTGTTTTGGGCACCCTGTCACACACAAACTGCAGTACACACAGAGGGAAAAGATGGGAGATATGGTTCTTGATCATAAGATCCTCAAGGTCTTCAAAGGTGGTAACACATACACTCACTGGCCACTTTATTAGGTACACCTGTCCAACTGCTCGTTAACACTTAATTTCTAATCAGCCAATCAAATGGCGGCAACTCAGTGCATTTAGGCCTGTAGACATGGTCAAGACAATCTCCTGAAGTTCAAACCGAGCATCAGTATGGGGAAGAAAGGTGATTTGAGTGCCTTTGAACGTGGCATGGTTGTTGGTGCCTGAAGGGCTGGTCTGAGTATTTCAGAAACTGCTGATCTACTGGGATTTTCACGCACAACCATCTCTAGGGTTTACAGAGAATGGTCCGAAAAAGAAAAAACATCCAGTGAGCGGCAGTTCTGTGGGCGGAAATGCGTTGTTGATGCCAGAAGTCAGAGGAGAATGGCCAGACTGGTTCGAGCTGATAGAAAGGCAACAGTGACTCAAATAGCCACCCGTTACAACCAAGGTAGCCAGAAGAGCATCTCTGAACGCACAGTACGTCGAACTTTGAGGCAGATGGGCTACAGCAGCAGAAGACCACACCGGGTGCCACTCCTTTCAGCTAAGAACAGGAAACTGAGGCTACAATTTGCACAAGCTCATCGAAATTGGACAATTGAAGATTGGAAAAACGTTGCCTGGTCTGAGGAGTCTCGATTTCTGCTGCGACATTCGGATGGTAGGGTCAGAATTTGGCGTCAACATCATGAAAGCATGGATCCATCCTGCCTTGTATCAACGGTTCAGGCTGGTGGTGGTGGTGTCATGGTGTGGGGAATATTTTCTTGGCACTCTTTGGGCCCCTTGGTACCAATTGAGCATCGTTGCAACGCCAAAGCCTACCTACCATGTCCATCCCTTTATGACCACAATGTACCCAACATCTGATGGCTACTTTCAGCAGGATAATGCGCCATGTCATAAAGCTGGGATCATCTCAGACTGGTTTCTTGAACATGACAATGAGTTCACTGTACTCCAATGGCCTCCACAGTCACCAGATCTCAATCCAATAGAGCATCTTTGGGATGTGGTGGAACGGGAGATTCGCATCATGGATGTGCAGCCGACAAATCTGCGGCAACTGTGTGATGCCATCATGTCAATATGGACCAAAATCTCTGAGGAATGCTTCCAGCACCTTGTTGAATCTATGCCACAAAGAATTGAGGCAGTTCTGAAGGCAAAAGGGGGTCCAACTCGTTACTAGCATGGTGTACCTAATAAAGTGGCCGGTGAGTGTAGTCCTTTGATCCATTGTTGGAAGGTAGTGTGAATGCTGTCCATAACACCTGCATAGATGCCTGTTGGGTCTTGTTGTAGAATTCAGACTTTTTGCAGTACATTGCTGGAGTGAGGTTATATTTCTTAATCAAGGCCTCCTTGATGGAATCAAAATCCCCATCTAGCTCTAGCTCTCTCTTAGCCTATTGGTACTGGAAAATCAGCTGTAGGCGACGCACATGCTACAAAAACTGGGCAGAGAGACTTTGTATAGAACAGTGTTTTGCATGTGTGAGCACCACTCAATTCAATGGGGGCATGAAAATTTCTTTGTCACGATTGGTAGAGGGCCTAGTGATCAGACCCCATATGATCAAACATTTATCACATATCCTGTTTATCGCTTAGGTAGGGTTTACACTACCGTTGGTGCCCAAACAGAAGATGTCAGTTTAAAAAAAAAAAAAAAAAGAAAAAAAAAAAAGGACACCTATCATAATGGACTGTAACTGGTAGCTATAAGTTATTGTCCGTTGCCCACAGACCTCAATGTTAAAAAAACAAAACAAAACGGACACTTGCGGACAACCGTTTTTTCAAATTGACAGAAAAATCCTGCATATAGGCTTTTTTTTGTCCACCTGAGAAAATGGACATGGTGGTAAACGGACCCTTAAATGGGTATTCCCATCTACATAATTATTTTAAATTTGTAGATAATTAAAAGTTAAACATTTTTGCAAATATAAGTAATTGAAAATTCTGCAGAGTTTTAAAGATTTTCTCTAACTTTCTTAGTGGTGTCAGTCTGTTATCTTGATCGGTTGCCATGGATACGACCACCAATGCAAAAACTTTCTAAGGTCAGAAAATCAGCCACGATTTCTTTATTGTGGCCGGGATATCTTCGGACACATGTAGTGTCCCTGCCTGATAATCCAGCTACAATAAGAAAGTCATAGCTGGGTTCCTGACAAGTCTCAGACCTTAGAAAGTTTCTGCATTAGTGGTCGTATCCATGGCAAACGATCAAGATAAAAGACTGACACCACTAAGAAAGTTAGAAAAATAATCTTTAAAACTCTTTTAATTATCTACAAATGTAGATATGATTATGTACATGGGAATACCCCTTTAAGGACACAAATGGACACCAGATAAAATCCCATTGAAATGAATGGAAATTGTAACGGACACAGCTAGTGTCCGTTGGTAAAATCTTGAGCGGACAGTAGGTACGGACACTGCTGTGGGACACCAACGGTAGTGTGAACGCCCTCTTACAAATGCAGTTCGAGTGTCAACCTTGTGCTCTGGCTTCTTCAAATTTATTATTTTTTTTTTACTTACATAACTACACTTGCCACTCTGCAAAGAATTTAAAGTGTTTTTCCTATTAAAAACATTTATCTTATTAAAGACACTTATCTATTTGACGTACAGGGGAGTGAAAGTCCTCTCTGCATTCTACTTGTGAATAGAGCATCAGTGCGCTTGCGTGATTGCGGTCCCAGCAGCCTCAAAGCAGTAAATAGCACCATTCACACAAGTGTACGGGTGCTCCCTTCACAAGTAGGAAGAAAGGAGGACTTTCAGTGCCCCATTCTCCTAATTGGTGGGAGACCCCGCAGTCGGCCCACAGTAAGCTGACACTTATCTTCTATTTTATGGCGTATTCTAGTTGGAAATATATTAGTTATATTAGTGTTATATTAGTTCTTTAAGCATCCATGATAGTAGCAGTGAATTAGGATAGCCGCAATTAAGATTATATTCTCTGATCATCTATAAAATAATAATTTTATAATCCAAACAAAAACTGTTTTAATTGTCTGTATCTGTCATGTGTTTCACTCAACAAAAATCGACTTTTATCCAACTTTAATCTCTACTTTTGAGTTATTTGGTTTAACAAGTTATTTTGTTAGCAGAAGACTATTAATATACATTAAGCAGAACTTCTGTGGATAAAATGACTTCTACGATATGATTTTTATTTAAATGTTCTATCAAGGGAATCGTTCAATAGAGATCTTTTTAATGAATTAGACTTTATCACAGTAGTTTAAAGCTAATGCTTGTCAATTTTGTGTAAAAGTAGTGTTATAAACCTGTCATGCATATATACTTCACATATTAAAATATATAGAATGTGACACCATGTAGGCAATCAATGCCTCAATTGACCTTCTCCTTTTCCCCATTGACCTTAGTCACTTTTCAAAGATCTACATATTTCCTTTTTAATTTTCTACCACTTTATTTCCCATGTATTTTCCTGAGACATGGAAATGCATTCATACAAAATAATATGCCACTTTCATTTTCATAACCCTGGGGGTATTTTAACAATTGCAGGAGTTCATCAAAGAAGCAATTAAATGTGCCAGAATCTGCCTTGGGGAATATGCCCCTCTCAAAATTACCAATAAGTATATGCATAGAGCACACCAAAAAACCCATGCTCTTTGATCCCAAGTAACTCAAGAACGCGGGTGCCCCACTGCTAAGGGCAGCTTCCTGGCCAGATCCCTATGAATTAGAATTAAAGTGCAAATCCCGAATGAACACCCAACATCTATGTGTCAACTCTTTATGTATTAACTAAAAGACGTATAATTAATTATTAGGTAAATAAGCCCTTCACTGATTAGTCACTTTGGACTAGATTTATAATTTCCACAGCCTACCCAGAGATCAGATGTAGAAAATAATTACAATGTAACTCTCATTACAGCAGATGTTTTCCATGTGTAATTTTCCATTTATTGTGATTTTCAAGGAATTGCAAAATATATTCAGGTTTCCATTTACGAATGACTCTTTTATTCAGACTAGACCATGTCAATTCAAATATATTCTGCTGTCAATATTTTCACAAGATACTCACATTCACATGTTCAGACTAAAAAAAAAAAATAAAAACTTTAGAAGTGGATCCCTATAAGATCTAGTGTTTGTCCATTTTTATTAGACAAGGTTGGTTTATAAAGTGGGGTCCAGGACAGAAAGTTATATATTTCCACCACTTACCACAGACATACATGTTCACTTTTAATTTAAATATTTATGCTCAGGCACTGCCATAGAATTCCATAATGTCCATATAATAATGCCTTTCAGTGTCCAAATAACACTGTCTTACAATGCATTATAAATGAAAAGGTAAAAAGTAAAGTATTCAATGGCTAGAGCTGTGAAGGTGTTGGGGCTGTTTCAGATGGGTGTGTTTGGGCTGGGAAAAAATGGTTCGTGTGTCAGCCTAAACATAGATGTGATGAACTGAATTCCATGTTGGTAAATGTGGCCCATACATGGACTGTTTTTCCTGGCCCAAACACGGCCCTAAAAGCTAAGGGTCCGTTCACACGATGTAACGCACAGTTGATTCTGACACGTAAACTCTTCTCAGAGTCAGCGCTGCAAAACAGAATCCCATTGACTTCAATGTATTCCGTTTAACGCGCATAACACATTGAAATCAATGGGTTAAAAAGCCTCCAATTGATTTCAATGTGTTATGCACGCTAAACAGAACCTTGAAGTCAATGGGATTCTGTTTTGCAGCGCTGACTCTGACACGAGTTTATGTGTCAGAATCGACGGGGCGTTACATCGTGTGAACGGACCCTAAAGTTCCAGGTGGCGTAGTACAGTCGTAGATTGCATATTTCAGTATGAGTTTGCTCTTGGAGGTTCAGCCTCCCACGTTTTGAAAACGCAGCATTTTGACCTCTGAAAAAACTTTATGTTTTATAGTACCTGCAAAGCGGATGAGAATTTTAGCTAATCCCATCCACACAGAAAAAAAATTGTAGCGGAAAAGATATAATTCTGCAACATATGGCCTTAGCCTGAGGGAAACGTAGAAAAAAAAAGGACTTACTGGGCAGTTGCCTTAGTTTACAAGCCAACAATCCCCTTCCTCCTCAATCCACAGTCACGTTAAAAAAATCCAATAAACAGGGATAAAATTATGACATATTTTATATATGACCAAAAGTATTGACGCATGTAATGAAATGACATATCAGTCAATTAGATTGTTGATATAGTTTCTTTCAGGACTCTGTAGTCTATACAGTACTTTCATTTATTATTTCTGTTACATTTATCCCCACATATGACAATAAAGAGCAGC
Organism: Leptodactylus fuscus; assembly: GCF_031893055.1. Taxonomy (NCBI): domain Eukaryota; kingdom Metazoa; phylum Chordata; class Amphibia; order Anura; family Leptodactylidae; genus Leptodactylus; species Leptodactylus fuscus. The sequence continues at coordinate 169,219,437 of NC_134266.1, forward strand.
AATGCAATTTAATTAGATACTATTACAATTTTAGCATTTTCCAAAGAATTAGTAATTTACCTAGAATTTTATAGTAAGGTGGTTACTTTATTAAAATGTTCTTTGTAACGGTCTAAAGAGAACTGTTCTGCCTCTTCTAAAACTGCTTTGTAGCAAAATCCACCTGAAGTACTGTAACAGCTCATAGATCAATGGATGTAGATAAAGCCATAAAACAGCTTGTATATGTGTAAGGTTCACAGGAGTTCTGCGGTCTTTTTTCCTTCAAATAGAGGGTGTGATAGTAACAATATACAAGGGAATTGCTATTTATGCTGTTACCCAATATATTGTCTTTTATGGTTACTTTTGGCAGTAACTCTACTATGTTCACTTTTATAAGATGTTCACATCTACACTTCTATATTTTACATGCTGTAATGCAGGTTGTAAAGTTTAATCATGGATAACCATGTCTTTTTTATGCAGTGTCATCTGCTGCGGGTTATTATATGTTTTAATGACAATAGTATTGTCCTTCTTAATCTTTCCAGAAGAACAAAATTTTCTTTAATTAATTGTTTCTTCCATTCTACCTAACAACAGTTTTGTCATTAAAATGATAGAATTACTAAAAAAAAAGGATTTAAATTATTACAAAAGATATGTGTGAGGAAATAGTTAATTATAGCAAGCCTTTTTAATTTTTTTTTTTTAAGACTGAGGCCCTACATTGCCAAAATGCAGCTTTTTTATTGTAGATTTTGCTGTGGTTTTTGAGCCAAAGCCAAGAGTAGTTACATAAGGAATGAAAATTACTAGTACATCTCAATTAATTAGAATATCATCAAAAAGTATTTATTTTTTTTTTTTTTTACTAATTCAATTGAAATAGTGAAACCCATATATTATAGAGTCATTAGAAACAGAGTGAACTTTTTCAAGTGTTTCTTTCTGTTAATGTTGATGATTATGACTTATAGCCAAGGAAACCCCAAAAGTCATTATCTCAGAAAATTAGAATATTATATAAGACCAACTGTAAAAAAGATTACTTAACACAGAAATGTTGGCGCATGAAAAGTCTGTTGAGTAAATGCCCTCAATACTTGGTCGGGGATCCTTTTGCATGAATGACTGCATCAATGCGGCAACGCAACATGGAGGGATCGGCCTGTGGCACTGCAGAGGTGTTATGGAAGCCCAGGTTGTATGATAGCAGCCTTCAGCTCCTCTGCATTGTTGGGTCTGGTGTCCCATCTTCCTCTTGACAAAGATTCTCTATGAGGTTAAGGTCAGGTGAGTTTTCTGACCAATCAAGAACAGTGATACTGTGGTTATTAAACCAGGTATTGGTACTTTTGGCAGTGTGAACAGATGCCAAGTCCTGTTGGAAAATGAAAGTTCCATCTCCAAAAAGCTTGTCGGCAGAGGGAAGAATGAAATGCTCTAGAGTTTCCTGGTAGATGGCTGCACTGACTTTGGTCCTAATAAAACACAGTGGACGTACACCAGCAGATGACATGGCTCCCCAAACCATCACTGATTGTGGAAACCTAACACTAGACCTCAAGCAGCTTGGATTGTGTACAGCGTCTCCACTATTCCTCCAGAATCTGGGACCTTGATTTCTAAATGAAATGCAAAATTTACTTTCATCTGAAAACAACACCTTTGACAGACCACTGAACAATAGGGCATAACTTTTTGATGATATTCAAATTTATTAAGATGCACTAGTATATAGAGTGCTATTATATGTCTACCTACTGCTCAATTCACTCCTGACTTAGACTCAAAAAATTGCATAAAAATCTGCAACGAAAAAGGTTGCTTTTCTTGCTTTTTCAGCCTTAAACTGGGTTTCAGATCCGGACCAATCCCTCATTTAACCATTTGCACTATGCTTACTCGTAGTAGCAATACTCAATACTAACAAAATACAGTCTTGGAACTGAGTGCAGCGTTTACACAGAAAAAAGACGGCACTTCTATAAAAGATCGGTTTATCCATTTGTCTTTTTATTTTCCATTATACTCCCTCTACAGGACAACATTCTGTATCTAGTCCAAGAATTTGTCCCACAATGATCTGGCATGTCTTGCCTGTCCAGTTAACTATACTGTGTATTCTCTTTGAGACAACTGTCCAAAATAACATTGAAAAATGAGGGTTGTCTTCTCAAAGAAGATGACTACAATGCCAAATGCTAGATTTACTGAAAATGTGTTTCAGTAAATCTGGTTTAGATAAGGGGATGGTCTTCTCAAAGGGATTGTCTTTTGGGGAGGTTTCATAGTATTTTATATTATTAGTATACCCACATGAGTTTCTTTTGTCTGTAAAAATGACAATAAACACTAGTAATATTTACTGATATTGTTATTATTAGTTGTAGTAGTTGGAGAAATAGAAAGCAATCTCTGTGCCTTATGACGCTACAATTTCAGGTTGTTGAAGGCTTTCAAGAGTTATGCTGCTATAAATTTCCTTCGAGAAATATTAATATTTGTTCAACTGTATTGTGCTCTCATTTTCACGTCCAGAGAAAACAATTTTGTATATTTATTGCTTGTGCTTTTTCTCAGTACTTTGACCACACAGTCCTGTGAAATAAGAAGGTTTTTCTCTCGTGATATTTTGCTATGTCACTGTTTTTCCAGCTCACTGTCAACTGAGACTCTAACTCATCGATTTTCTGGCTTCAGCAACACTCCAGCCTGGCTCATCTTGGAACGCGTTAAACACTGTGTATTGTGGGAGAGCTATGACATTATGGCAAATAGCAACTATAGATGAATGTTTGCTATATACAACTGAAGTGAAACTACTTGTTGACAAATTGTTGAAGGATACATTTAATGACTTCTCAAAATAGCTGTTTGTGTAACCTTTCTAGCAGGTATCAATAAGGAACTGTTTATCTGCCAGTGACATTCATCATTTTGTGCAGCAGGGTGTAAAAACAAATGTGGAATATTCAGTATCAGTTACTTCAACACATGGCTTGTACGGGGCTTTATAACTTACTTGGTGAGTGAAGTCATAGTAATTGACAATTTTTTTTAACGTACAAAACAGCTTTTAACATGTACATAAAGTTAAACAGCATAAATTCACCTTTACTGACAGTATATAAAATCACTCAAATGTTCTGCTAGAGATTTAATTTTAACAATATTTAATCTACATGCTATGTATTCCAAAGTAAAGCTAAGGCCACACGTTGCTAAAATGCAGCATTTTTCCTGTACCAGCATAGTGAATGCAATTATGGCTAAATCCATCCACACATTTCAGAAAAATAACCTATGTGGAAAAGCTGTGTTTTCAAAAACACAGCATATCAATTTATCTGTGGCAATGCTCACATTTATACAGATTTAATAAGGGAAGAAAAAAAACAAAGAAAAAAAAAAACAGTGACGCGTTTTTTCCCACAGTATTTTTTTTTTAGCTGCATTTCACTATGTGGGACATAGTCTAACAGTATTCCATGGATATAAGGCAAATTAAGTGAGTAATAGATGCTGGGACAGATTTACTAATGAAAATGCAACAGAAGTCGGTCTCCGTTTTGAAGAAAAAAGCTGGTGCATGTGGTTTTCACCACATTTATTTTTTTTTTTAGACACTTTTTGTGCTTAGTCCAGTAAGGGAGTTTTAGTTGAAAGGGCGTATGGTGTAAGATACACATTTTTGCCTAACCAGTAGGGGTAATGAAGTTAGGCAAAGAGGTCTAAAGATACAACAGATTTGTTTCTACAGCATGAACCACTGTGATAAGCCTGGCACATTTTCAGACTGTCTAGTCCAACAGTGTATGAGACAGTATTAGTAAATCTTACAATATGCTACAAATGTTGAAACATGGAAGTTAATGCCAGTAAAGAACTGGTAGTTCTTTATAGTCTGCCTATTGTTTAATGTGTATATGCTGAAGTGAAACATTTTGAGACTACCAAAATTGCAATGAAAAAAGATAGTCCTCTCCAACAAAATAACGTTCCATTATAACGTTCCTGCTCCTTACTGCTGCTTCTCAACTCCCAGTCTTGACCATTTGGCAACTTAGGTAACCTATCTATATGGTCCTCCACTTGGAAAGAAGATTGTTCTGATTTCTAGTTACAAAATACGTACTGCTGTGTATACTGTTAAATACCTTTTTTCTTATTTTCCATCTCCTCCTTCCAACTTTTTATATTTTTTTTGTTGACAAAGCCATGTGAGGGCTTATTCTTTGTATGGCAAGTTGTCCATTCAGTTCGCACATATATTGTACTGATTATCTTTTATTAATGTTTTTGGAAGTCTATTATTATTTTTTTGCATTTTGTTTTTATAAGACTTACCTTGCATTAAAAATGACATGGCAACTTTGTTCAACTGGTCACTACAATTAAAGAGGACCTTTCATGGTTTGGGGCACAGGCAGTTCTATATACTGCTGGAAAGCCGACAGTGCACTGAATTCAGCGCACTGTCGGCTTTCCCGATCTGTGCCCCGGGTAAAGAGCTTTTGGGCTGGGACCGTAGCTCTTTACAGTCAGAAGGGCGTTCCTGACAGTCTGTCAGGTATGTCCTTCAAAGCGGCGCCTATCGCGCTGTACAGTGTGAACGGGGAGGAACGCCCCCTCCCTCTGCTCACATTGCTCGTCCATAGACGATTATCATCAGTAGGGGAGGGGGCGGTCCTCCCTGCTCACACGGTAAAGTGCGATAGGTGCTGCTTTGAAGAAGGACATACCTGACTGACTGTCAGGAACTCTCTTCTGACTGTAAAGAACTATGGTATGGTACTGAGACCGATAGCTCTTCACCCGGGGCACAGATCGGGAAAGCCGACAGTGCGCTGAATTCAGCACCCTGTCAGCTTTCCAGCAGTATATAGAGCTGCCTGTGCCCCAAACCATGAAAGGTCCTCTTTAAAGTGATACTATATTTATATTGATTTTATTGATCATTTATTGAAAGGTTATTCTGCCAGAGTCAAACAGTTTTCTGACACCAGCAGCTAGTCCTGGGTCTCTGCTCTGTAATACAATTGTAACTTACACTCCAGACACAGCTCCTGTGCCTGCTGCATGATAGTACCGCAACATTATGATAGTGATGTAATAAAATAGTATACAGTGTTAAAAGATTAAAAAGCTTATGCATATTATACAAACTTGGTGGTAGACTCCCCTTAGGCTGGGATTTGCCCATGGTGGAAACGACGCTGCGGGAAAAATCGTGGCATTTTACATTATCTGCAAAGTGGATGGGATTCATGTGAATTCCATGCCCCCTTTGTATTTCAAACTGCAGTGTGGACACGCTGCGATTTCCAAAATTGCTGCGGTATTGGAAATCTCTTCATGTCAATTATATCTACGGAAATGCCAGCGGCTTTCCCATAGATATAATGGTAACAGAAAGTCTGTGGAGGAAAGCTTTGTGAACTTTCTGTTCGAAGTGCTGCGGGAAGAACCGCGATGCGTTTCCTCTGCGGTTCTTCCCGCAGTTCTTTAGCGCAGCATTTCCTGGCCGTGGGGCCTCAGCCTTAAAATACACCCACTTTCGATTAGCACTATGATTAGGAGTTAGCGCCAATATTCATTGGATATAAAATATTTGTCTTTTTTTAATAAGAAATCTCACTGTATTTAGAGACTTTATTATATTAGTCATCCTAAACTAGTCCTGCTCCCAAAGTTGATTGTCTTGTTACACTGTATTCAAGACCATTTTAACACATTGGTAATCTTGCGCGGACATTAGCATCGGACACTAGCTGTGTCCGTTACATTTTGCATTATTTTAAATGTGACACCATGCAGTGTCCTTTACTGTCCGTGCCTGTCCTTAAGTGTCCGTTCACAAAGATGTCTGATTTTTCAAGCAGACAGCTAAACCCTACATGTAGGGTAGCAAATGTAAAAAAATAAAAAATAAAAAGGCAATACTCATCTAGTCTTGCATCAATGGAACTGTGTCCAGGCTCCAAATCTAGTGCTGTCTCCAATTCGATGCTCATCTTGCCTCCCTGAGCCAGAGCTGTGTGTTCCGCCATTTTTGACAATCCTGAGGATGCAGAAAGAGTTAAAATTGGGACCCTTGGGAAGGAGGGACAGCACTCAAATAACAGGGATACATTAAAACAAGTCATTCTGTTTCCATTCACTGAAAGCAAGGAATGGTCTCAAAGGGGTTTTTCAGAACTATGAAAATATGAATAGCTTTAGGAAATGTTTGTATGAATGAACAAATGTAACTGAGTACCTATGTGTGTTTTTATCATTTATACCATTTCTCATATTTTCAGGCTCATACAAAAAAGAACTTGGAAAACCCCTTTATAATGGTGAGAGGTTGAACTGACGTTTGCCATTGTACAATAATAGGGATTTAGATGATAAATAAGCATGCCTTAGTTATTTTAGACAGGAGTAGCTCAAAGGGTCATAAACTGTAAATCACTAGACTGTAGAAATAATGACTTTGTTCCAGATGCTAATGGTCATTTAAGGATAAATAAGGCCACCATACTGAAAGAGTGGTTCCTCTATAAATTCCCGCCTGTATGTTTGAAGCAATGAATGTAGCAATTACAGAAGAATTACAGTTGAATAGTATGAATAATACCTATTGAGGACATACAAAGATCCAAAGCTTTGCATATTCTTATTTTATGAATGTAAGTGATCTTCTTGAAATTGAAGTTATGCTCCGTTTATTGTATTCATTCCTAGTGAATGAAAGTACAGAGGTGATTACAGTTAAATGGTCTAGTCTGCCTTAGCAATCAAGACAATGTTCAGAGATTATCATTCTACACTTCATCCTTGTGCTGAAATGGTTTTATAACTCTATCATGAGGGCAATTTCCAGAGCTGCAGTGTAAATATAAAAAAGCAAAACCATTTGGAAGTGTCACATAAACAGCATTGCATAAGTGTGAGATTCATCATGGTGTGTGATTATTATTCACTCTATACAGAAGAAAGTACCAAAACACAGCGTCTCACCCTGAAAAATAGGCAGAATTGTTAAACATAAGGACAGGAAAGAAAACCTACAAAATACACGCCACTGTGAGGTTCTCCTGCTAAGCACTGCATAAAATCCAGATAACATAAAGGGTTTGTTTAAAATATACAAGAAATTAATTTATTTATTTTAACCTCATGGATCACAAAGACATTATTAATTATTAGATAAAATTGTATATTTATTACCTGTGTTTTGTGTTACATGAAGTCTGGGGGTTAGAAGGGATTTAATAATATAATATCTGATCTTTTTTTTCCATTAAAAGTTGTATTGAAATTTTTACAGTTTTTTATAAAACAGGGAAAGGGGTAGGGGGAAAGCAAGTGGAGTGGAAAAAAGAGGGGGAGGGGAAGGGGAAAGCAGCATTGTAGGGACTCACGGATACGTCAATCAAGAGTACAACATGGAGAGTAATAATGAGGGTGCAACAGGGCGGGATACAAGGAGTGGATATAAAACAGGAGAAAGCTCTGATGCAGCAGAGCAGGCATACAAAACATCTCAATAATCCAGAACAATCAGGTAACAGTCAGTAAATAAAACGAAGAACATAGGTGACGAACAAAACACACAGGGAGACATCAGACAGGGGACACAGAGGGAAAGAGGGTTCGGAAGTCAGCAGAGTAATAGAAGTGGTTCCATAGAAGCCACGTCTGTTGGTACCTAACATTGTCCTGGTGAAGCTCAGCAACTAGGGTTTCCATTGTGCATAGAGCGAGAACCTCATTCAACCAAGAGACAAGCGAGGGGGGAGTTGTAGTCTTCCATAGCCTGGGAATGACGGAACGAGCGGCCACTAACATGAACCCGAGAAGTCTACAGGTGGGCTTACGAAACTTCCGGGAGAATATGGAGAGAAGCAGTGGGGCAGGGTCACCTTCCAGGTCTATTCCTGTCACTTGTAAAATAACCTGTCTGACTCCAGTCCAGTAGGGGCGCAGCAGGGGGCCATCGTACCTTGATCAGAGAGACATCTCCAGCATCTGTCAGAAGTGGAGGGATAGATGTCGTGTAGCAGGGCAGGGGCTCTATACCATTTAGAGAGAATCTTATAATTGGTGTCCTGCGCTCTACATGAGCTGGAGAATTTATGGCACGCGCTAAAGGCTGATGACCACACATCTGGGGGGGAAGGAGACTCCCAATTTCCTTTCCCAGCTAGCTGTAAATGACGGAGGCGAATCCCCCACACCGTCCATCAACAAACCATATAGGAGAGAGACCGTGTAGGAGGGAGGAGAGGTGGAGATACAGAGGAATTCAAAAAGCAGTAGGGGTCTTTAAAGATCATGAGAAGACCTCAAAGAAGCGTAGAAGTGAGAGAACTGGGAGTATTGCCAATGGAAGGTAATTGTGTTGGGACAGGAAGTCTGGGTCAAGAGAGCAGATTGGGAGAGGAGCGAAGAGGCTGATGTGGCCTGTTGAAAGCGAAGAGTACGGAAGCCCTCCTGATGGTTTAGAAAGGGGGTTCGGAACACCGCAGGGAAGTCTGAGTTGCCTGAGATAGGAGTCAAGGGGCCATCGTTAGTGAAGAGCAGTCATATAGCACTATACCTGCGACAAACCATTCCTGAGGTCCGGCATGGAGGAGCAGAGGGTGCTGCGCTGGTCTCAGGCTCCCGCGTGTTGCTGCGGAAGATGGTGCCTGCAGCATGGTATAGGCCGCAACCTTCTCTGGCTCCGGGCGTCCCGTCATTGGGGTGAAGAAAGTGGGGATCTTGCCATCATGTTGCAAGGGGGCAGATGGATCCCCCTGGAGCCTTCTGGATCGGGACTTGCCCATTGTACCACCGAAATAGTCCCAAGTATCGGAGCACAGAGCGGAGCTCTTAAGAGGAAGCTGCCGCTTGCGTGCATGCCAAGCCATGCCCCATATCTGATCTTTTTATATGGGTTGAACAGAATTATATTACATTACATCAATATTTTAAGCCTAATTCTATCATTAGAATCCCTTTTTCTACAAAGACCATGTTGAATAGCCTTTATAAAGGCTATTCTTCTCCTATCTTTATTATTCTGAGTCGTGCCATCGTTTTTGTGATTCCCCTTGGAAACGGATAGAGGTGTGGGGTCTCAGTTCCTAAGACCATTGAAATATGTGTTTTCCGATGGTCTTAAGTGACCCCTGTGAGAGCCTAATTTGACCCCCAAAGGGGTCGTGATGCACACGTTGAGAACCGCTGGTATAGAAGACACATAGGCTGACTTCCTCCTATCGCGGCAGGATTAACTAGGTATTGGGGGTCCTGGCAGCCCAGGGTTACCGGTCAGGCCCAGGGCTGCGGAAAATACATATTGGCACCCCTAATCTTAGCGCGGGGGGGGGGAGGGGCTGATGGAGGGGAGTATTATCTCAGAACCACTTAAATGCTGAGGTCATGTTTTCCGCGGCATCTAAGGGGTTAAGACCCCCGAAAGAAGTTGAGCTGCAATCAGGGGTAATGAAGCAGGGTCTTAGATGCCAGTTACAGCTAACGCCTGCTCTCAATGCCACCCGCTCAGACTCTGAGCAGGCAGGAGGCTTCTGCTGTAATAGTACAGCGGCTGTCCTTTAGAACCAGATGGCTGTGTTGTACTATTATAACACATGTCACCTAAGAGTTAAAGGAGTTTTCCCATGAAAGCAAGTTTTCCACCACTACCCATAGGATAATGGATATCATGTAGATCAGTTGGGTTCCGACAGCTCAGATTCTCACTGACTTTCATCTCTCATTTTGAATGGAGTGGGAGTGTCAGAGATAGCCAAAGATCTCTGGAGTTACCATTGTAATGAATGGGAATGCACGCACGCACTCCCCAACTACCGATCCATTCACAATGGGTACTGAAAGTCCCCTGCTCTACTGATCAATGGGGGATCTGAGTACTCCTGTGATCTGCATGTTATCCCTTTACTTATGGATAGGGGCTAATTTGCTTCCATGGGAAAACCCCTTTAGGCTACGACCCAAGTTGCAGAGCGCAGCTAAAAAATGCTGTGGGAAAAAAAAAAACATAGGGAAATGCATCACATTTTTTTCCATAGCATTTTTTCATTGTGTTTTTGTTGTTTTTTTCATCTACGTTTTTCCTTCCCTTATTAAAATTAATGGGGAAAATGTGAGCGTATCTGAAGGTAAAATTGACATGCTGTGTTTTTCAAAAACATGCGCGTTTTGTGAAAATGCAGCTCTTCTGTAGCATTTTGTTTTCCACAGTGCGTGGATGGGATTAGCCAGAATCTCATTCACTTTGCTGGTAATGTAAAATGTAGCATTTTTTTCTGCTGTGTTTCACATAATGAAAAAATCTGCTTTTCTGCAATGTGGGGTCATAACTTTAAGCTACAACTGTAAATATGATTATGAGATCATAACTAGAAAAATTATATGAAGTCACTCCTTTCTGTGAGCTCTTTCAACCAGAGCAGAGCTAGGAGAGGCCATGTGACGCATTGCTTTTTTTTTTCTCCAAGGAATAATTGTGCTGACTCTTAATATACTTGCACAAATGTAATAAAAATATGATCTGGTGACCGGTGCCTTTAAAACCTATGTTTATACAATAGTGTGTGAGCACTTAAAGTATGACAAAAGTATTCTGTCACCTAAATCCAAATTTATAAGCATCCAGTATATATAACTTGAACACATTGGGGCAGATTTGTTATGACTGGAATATTGTATGCCAGTCTTAATAAAGGTTATGACTGGTGCAGGGAACAAGTTATTTATGGAGAAAGTTTATAAGAAGTCCCAGAACCAGTATGGAACTCTACGCCAGCCAGGAACCGGCTTAGTTTTCCATTATAACTCAAAACTCTCATGAGTTATAACGAATACATGGAGTGTCCCCACCATCTCCACCCACATTTGCACAATGTGCTGAGTGAGGTGTGGAATGTGATTGTGGTGCAACTTTGTTGCCAGAAAGGACCTTGCACCAAAAGTGTGCCACAATATTATTCCTCTAAATGAGTTTTCTGACATAGAGGGATGGATAAGTCTCCCCCAGTCTATAGTTTCTGAAGGTAAGATGTCCACACACATTCATTCTGCACTGTAATGTAGTAGTTCAGAGTTCTGTGTGATCCAAAAAAAAAAAAAAGGTAAGTGTTGGTACTCCATATCATCACCTATTTTTCTGCACACACAGTTCATATTTCCTTCGGACAATAGTTTTTCAGATGCAGCTTGTAGAGGACAAAACATTGCATAGTGATAATTCACTGGAAATACTGGCGACGCTGGGTTCACACCTGCGCCTCAGTCTCCGTTCTCAGGTTTCTGTCTTCTGCAGACAGAAGACGGTGACACGTCAGACTGCATCCGGCCATGAGCGCTGGTGATTGTTTTGTGCTCTCCGTGGCGAAACAGTTTTTCTTTTTTAAACCGGACACAGAGTCGTGCATGTCCAACTTTGTGTCTGGTTAAAAAAAAAAACGGTTTCACCACGGAGAGCACAAAAAAACTCACAGGCGCTCACTTTTTAAACCCTTTCATTTGAATGGGTTTGAAAAAAGGCCTGCAGGTTTCCATTTCCTGCCCAGTTTTGGGCAGGAAATGGAAACCTGTATAACAGAGACCCTGAGCACAGATGTGAACGAGCCCTAATATAGCTGTAAGCTTACTTCTGCCCATTATTATATTACTTGCTTGTACTTGTGGGTTCAGAACGGACCTGCTCTTTCTGCCCAGTCCCTTCTGTTAATATAAGAGAAGTGAATAGGGATTACCACGAAGGTCAGTCACAGAAGATCAGTGTGTGGAAAAGAATGTAGGTTTCAGCCTGAAACCTATTCAGTATAAACACTAATAAATGTAAACACTTTATCTATGTCAAAATGTGTCCATAGCCTTTAAAAGAGTTTGTTTGCAAAATCAACTTTTTGCCTATTTACAGGATAGGGAATAAGTTGCAGATCACTGATCATTGCTGGGACCCTCTTGAATAGAAGAACAGGATGGAGCGGCGGTCATGGAGTTGTGCTGCTATTCTATCTATTTCTATGTGACTAATGGAGAGAGATAAGCACTGTAATTCAGCTATTTTTAATAGTTCCATAGTTAATAGAAGGGCAACTTGTTTGTGCAAACACTGCACCATTCATAAAGGGTTGCAAGGAAACTCCTTATTGTTCTCATTGAAAGCTCTTATTGTATGAATAGTAGATAGCTTACTTTAATGGTACATCCCCTTTAACAGCAGAAAATTGATTTAGAATGGTTCATGACAATGCCACGAAAAGAGAGGAATATAATTCCTCCATAAATGTGCCAGAACCTGGTGGAGGAGACCGGAGGAACGGAGTAGTAGAGACACTGGCTGTGCCACCTGCAAGGCCGAGCACACTCCACATGGACCCCAATCCCACTCCATGGCCATACACAGTAGAGGGGGGTCGTGCAGCACTACTGGATGGTGGTGGTAGTAGTATAGTAGAGTTTACCCTAGGGCACTTCTAGTTGGGAGAGGGACCCAGATGGTGATGCAGGCAACGACTCAGGAGGAGTCCAGGTTGCAGTGTAAACCAGAGAACTCTTTATTAACAGGAACAATAGATACACCAGCAGCTTGCAGTTACAGTTCAATCCCCCTGCCTTAGTCATAGGAGGCTGCCCAGGGAAGGGCACGGAGTGCAAATGAACGCACCCGGTTGCCATTTAAATAAATGACAAGTGTCACGGACACAGCTAGTGTCCGCTCCTAATGTCCGTGCCAGATTTTGAACGGACACTAGTGTTGGGGGCACAAGACCCCCAGAGCTTATGTTGTTGTAGTTTCAAATTAAATAACAGGCCTGGATAGGCCTGGAGAACCAAAGACACAGATGGTGGTGTATCAAAATGGATTCTGATTTATTGTTACAGAGAGGTAGTATTTATACAGACAAAAGCAGGTTGGACTTGACATGATTGCTTATGACATAAGCTGTGGCACATGACTATTGGCCAAGGCCTACTGTAATCTGCATCTCATTGTTACTTCCCAAACTGGGATGGACTTTCTCATGACATAAAGAAGAATCTAAAATATTTATGTGTAAACCAACATCTTACACTAATTCTAGATGTATATACCACAGCAAGAGAGATAATGATCACATGCTGTCTGACCACTCTGGTTTTGGCCTAATGATCAACAGGTTATAGAACCTGTTTCTACACACACCTTCAAAGATGAGACCCTTACCACAAACAGATAAGGATTTATAACCCATCCATCAACATTCCACACTCCTTATCCCCTAAAGGGGTCTCTTAGACTCTAAACAGACATTCTTATAAAGTTTATATAAGAAAAAGGTTACAAGATGGCTGACAATACAAGATGGAGGATGTGATCCTAACACTAGGAGCGGACACTACCTGTCGGACACAGACGGTAGTGTGAACGCCCCCTAACAGTCACTGGGAACATTATTCAAGGAGTAGTATTCTTACAACCCCGCCCAGTGGAGTGTGATTGGCCAGGGCTGAACCAAGGCACTACATTTAAGCTGCAAGGGGGAAAACATACAGGAAAAGTTGCATAACATTGATATTTCACATAAAACATGGAAGCGAATCCCATCCCCACTTTGTGGAAAAATATGTGCAGCGGACATGCTTTGATTTTACAACTGGTTTTGGAAGTCGCATCATTCAATGCGGAAAAACCGGAGTTTTCCCTAATGGTCTAATTGAAGCAGAAAGTCCACAGAGGAAACCTCTGCATACTTTCTGTGAAAATTGCTGTTGGAAAAACTGCAATGCGTTGTTGTAGTGTTTAGGGATTTTTTTTGGTGCGGGATGCTACATGGGGCTTTGGCCTAATACAGTATTTGTGATACTTCCCCATTATACATGCTACTAGTGAGGAATGACAGTATCTACTATGTACACAGTTCAATTTAACCTCTTTCTATGACCTCAAGGTGAAATATTCCTGTCTGATAACAGAATAATAGAGTACTTTAACTTGAATCCTTATATTGTTGAAATATCTATAGAACTGTGCTATGATTACTATAAGCAAAACATAAATTTAATAATCCTAATCAAATGTAACAATTACTAACCGTGAGAAAAACCTAAATATAATAACCCTAATCAAATTGAACAAATATTAAACCATGCAGATGGCAGTAGTTTTATCACTGTTATAGTCCTCTCTGCTTCTGTCACCAACCACTGCACTCTGATTGCAGCAAGAAAAGTGTCGGTGACACGAATCATCACCTCTCCTTCCTACAATCAGTGCACTCAGCCACACTGACAGGTGGTATAAATACAGTAGCAGCAGGAGAGGAAGTACATTTCCTCAGAGCTCATAATGTATCTATCATGCTATGGCCACTTTAAATATAAATGATGCTCCAATGAGCAGTATTTAAGTAAAACAAATGTGCCTGGATACAGGTGCATGTATTCGACGAAAGGTAACCAATCCTCAAGAATAAAAAGTATTGTTCAAAGACATCAATTTACAATTGGGAGAAGTCAAACATTTTCATGCAGATATGGTTGTGCACGAACCCCCCCCCCCCCCCAATTTGCATTTGCTACCAATTTTTAACATTTTCTGGCATGAAAGTTTTAATAAATTGGCTATCTTTACTGATTTCTATAATGTATACAATATACATATTTTATTTATTGCACTTATTACACAAACTCTGTATCCATGAATGTATTATTACATGACTTTTTATGTTAGTAGTTTGCATGTTTCCTATAATATCTTGATGTATAGCCAGTATCTATAGTCTTCAAAGTAAATGCATCAATACAAAGCATATACTGAAAACCACATTGCAGTGTTCTGTATTCTCTTTATTAAAGTCTATACTCATCTATTAATGGCTGCTAATCTGTCACTATGTTCTTCATCTCTATGATGCCTTTACTGTGATGCTTTAGCAGCAAACAATATACATTGAATATTATAAAAGCAAGGAACAAAATGAAACATTCTAAAATGATGGCAATTTTATACCATCTTCTGTTATTCTGCCCAGTATTTTCTTATTAGTATAGTAGTTTGTGCTTTAGAGCTGTTTACTGGTTATCTTATTGTAGTCACTTAGTTACTAAGAATACCTTAAACAGGTTATCGAGGCAAACTTTTATATTTTAAATAGGCTGGGGGAGGTAAAACAAAAAAACAACCTTTACTGAGGCCGGTGAT
The DNA here is from genome assembly GCF_031893055.1 of Leptodactylus fuscus. Classification (NCBI taxonomy): domain Eukaryota; kingdom Metazoa; phylum Chordata; class Amphibia; order Anura; family Leptodactylidae; genus Leptodactylus; species Leptodactylus fuscus. The sequence goes on from NC_134266.1 coordinate 169,234,612, forward strand.
TGGCCTCAGCGATTATGTGAGGTGGGGACTTCCTCTGGAAGATAACAATACATCGAGAGGATCAGACAATACTGGGAGGCACTGGAGCGTCAAGGAAAGATGAGTATAATCTTTATGCTCCTTTGCTTGATGCCTCCCTCATGGTCTGGTCCTCTGACTCCATTGTTATCTTCCAGAGTAAGTCCCCACCTCACATAATTGCTGAGGCCAATCACTGGCCTCAGCAAAGGGCACGTGTCATCACTATGTGTGATGTCCCAGGGTCTTCCAGTTTTTTTTTTTTTTTCTTTACTTATACATGTGTTCTAGGGAAGGGGGGGAGGGGCAGTGATTTGCATTTTTTCCCCTGAAAAACAAAACAAGAAAGAAAACCAAAAAACCAAAAAATTGTATATAGATAGATAGATAGATAGATAGAGAGAGAGAGAGAGAGGGTGGGCAGTGGGAAAGGTTGTGGAGGGAAGATATATCCCATTCAGATGGTTACTCTCCACTTGGTAATGGACGAATACACGTCCAGGTTTTGGGATTTAATTGTGAACCCTGGCCCGAAGCTCTAATCCGGGGCAGAAGCTAAATAGTGAAAAGCCACGCCATACGCAAACAGCCAACACATGCCTTGGGGTCGCACACCAAGGCCGCATGGCGGCGGCAGCACGTAGCATCGCAATGTCATGTTCCTGAGCCTGCACACTGCTATATAGCGCCGCCCACACACTCGTGCGAGACTTTTTTTTACGGATACTGTTAATACATAGTGGCATAAAGAAATTACACTAACTTTGGCCGTCCTACTGGTTGTGGGGAATGGCCTGAGACTACCACAATTTTGCCACTTTATACTAGTGTACTTACCTCTTTTATGTGTTATGTAGCAATACATGGGAACCGGATTCCATCTTGGTACCCTATTTTTCAAATTCTTTCCTTGCACTTGCATTTGTCCTTTCATGTATGTCCATATTTTTGATATTTAATAAATTTTGATATGAAATTTCAATAGTTGCTTTTTGTTATTTATATAAGAAGGTGTCATACTTACCTTGCTGTTGGTTTTGGGTTAATTGTTATTATGGTAAGGACACAAAAGCCGGTTAATTTTACTAGAGATTACAGTACATTGCATTTATATCCATATTTGGTTTTTTGCATATTTTGTTTGATATTGGTTTACCAAAATCAAAATGGCAGCACCCATTTATCGCTACAAAAATGGCTGATCAAGGTGGCAGAAGTCTTAATGCCCATAATCAGTTCTGGTTTTTGAATGATGTGGCCATGCCTCAAGTGCACAAAACTGTTAATTTACAAGACTGATTTTCTTGACAGCAAGAATGAACCTTAACACAAAAAGGTACGTTCTCTATTCTGCTAAAAAGCTCCTACAGTGGTATATAAGTGGCGTACAAGTGGTGTACAAGTGATTTTGGTGGTTGTAGACCTAGTTTAAAGGTCTAATGATACACAATAAAAGAAAATTGATACAGATATAAGAGATGAGAATAGCTGCTTCTAAGTCCCAACCCTTATGGTACATTCACACTTCGGATACGCTGACTGATTCTGAACGTTAAAACACGTTCAGAATCAGCGCGTATAAAGCAGATCCCATTCATTTCAATGGGAGCGCTTGTAGAGAAAAAAGCAGCCCATTCATTTCAATGAGGAGCGCTCGTATGCCGGTTCCCATTGAAATGAATGGGATCTGCTTTATACGCGCTGATTCTGAACGTGTTCTAACGTTCAGAATCAGTCAGCGTATCCGAAGCGTGATTGCACCCTAAGGGTGCATGCACACTGAGTAACGCCGGGCGTGTATGAGAGCCGTACACGCCGGCATTACAGCAGACTGCCGAACACTTCCCATTCACTTCAATGGGAGCGCTCGTAACAGCGGCGTTTACGAGCGCTCCCATTGAAGTGAATGGGAAGTGTTCGGCAGCCCTGCTGTAACGCCGGCGTGTACGGCTCTCATACACGCCCGGCGTTACGTAGTGTGCATGCACCCTTAGGATGGAATTTACTTAGAGGGAACTAGACAAGCTTTGCTGCTCTACACTAACTAGGAATGGTGGGGCCCCAAGGAGAACATTTGACATGGCCCGCCTGCCCCACCTCACCCCTGAAGACTCTGACCAACCTGCACACACTATTATGCCTCATAGTGGCTCTTGCACACAGTATTATGCTGCATATTGGCCCCTGCATGCAGTATTATGCCCCATTGTGGACCACCCATGTACAGTTATTCTCTGGGGTCTTTTCAAACCCCAGAGTATAATAAATTGGAGACCCAGGGGAGGATACAAACATAAAAAACACTTTCTTACATCTCCTGGGCTCTGGTGCACTCCCAGCTAATATCGGCCATCTTAACTGATACAAGAGATGTCACTTATGCTGGGCTTGCGTCGTGATGCATAAGGATGCTTTGCCCACATGACGTCTTTGATGTCACTAAATAGGCCCGAAGCCTGCCAGAGCCCAGGAGATGTAAGTGACAGCATTTTTTATGTTCCCTCCCCTCTCCTACCATTATACTCTGGGGTCTGAAAGACCCCCGAATATAATGATAGCGGTGTTTGTTGGGTTGGTGGGCTGCGGCCTTACTTACTGGTCTCAGCTCCTGCTTTACAGCTGCCTCTGCAGAAGTAGTGCTGGTGGTTGTAATAATAATAAATTTTATTTATATAGCGCCAACATATTCCGAAGTGCTGTACAATTTGTAGGGTTCAAATACAGACAGATACATAACAAAGAACGTCATTTCACACAATGGGACTGAGGGCCCTGCTCGCAAGAGCTTACAATCTATGAGGTAGAGGGGGTAACAAGAGGTAGCAGGGATGGCATTGCTTATACAGTATTCAGACAATTTTGTAATAGAGGTTACTGTCATTACACAAACAAAACTTTATGAGCCATCACTAGTGGTGTCCTGTAACATGTGGATGGAGCTTGGACAGATAAAGTTAGCCTGAAAAGACATCATATCATGTGTGGTAATGTGGGAGCGGGGACAGAGGAAGGTTACATTTTGGGGATTCTAATTATAGTACGGAAGGGTTTACGTTAGAAATTGTGATAGGCCTGTCTGAAAAGATGTGTCTTTAGTTTGTGTTTGAAACTGTAGAAATTGGGAGTTAATCTGATTGTCTGGGGTAGAGCATTCCAGAGAAGTGGTGCAACTCGGAAGAAGTCTTGTATACGAGCATGGGAGGTTCTGATAATAGAGGATGTAAGTGTTAGGTCATTGAGTGAGCGGAGAGCAAGGGTTGTGCGGTAGACAGAGATGAGGGAGGAAATGTATGGAGGTGCAGTATTATGGAGAGCCTTGTGGATGAGGGTGCTAACTTTATATTTTATTCTATAATGAATAGGCAGCCAATGTAGCGACTGGCACAGACCCGAGGCATCGCTGTAGCGTCTAGCCTGATAGAGGAGCCTGGCCGCTGCATTCAGAATAGATTGTAGAGGGGAGAGTTTAGAGAGGGGAAGACCGATTAGTAAGGAGTTACAGTAGTCAAGGCGAGAATGAATCATAGAGAGAATAAGTGTCTTTAGTGTATCTCTGGTGAGGAAAGGGCATATTCTGGAGATGTTTTTGAGTTGGAGGTGACATGAACGTGTGAGTGATTCAATATGAGGGGTGAAGGAAAGGTCTGCATCAAACATGACCCCGAGGCAGCGGGCATGCTGCCTAGGAGTTATAGTAAGGCCTGAGACTGCAATGGATATATCAGGGACAGATCTATTAGATGGTGGAAACAGTAGTAGTTCAGTCTTAGAGAGATTTAGTTTCAGATAGAGCGAGGACATGATATTAGAGACAGCAGAAAGACAGTCACTGGTGTTCTGTATGAGTGCAGGGGTGATGTCATGGGAAGATGCGTATAATTGGGTGTCATCAGCATAAAGATGGTACCTGAAGCCAAATCTGGCGATGGTTTGTCCAATGGGGGCTGTGTAGAGAGAAAAGAGCAGGGGGCCTAGGACCGAGCCCTGAGGAACCCCAACAGCAAGGGAAAGAGGGAAAGAAACAGAGCCTGCAAATGATACACTGAAAGTGCGGTCTGAGAGATAAGAGGAGAACCGGGAGAGTGCAGTGTCGTTGAGGCCGACTAAGTGCAGCATAGTGAGGAGGAGATGGTCAACAGTGTCAAAAGCTGCAGAGAGGTCCAGAAGAATAAGAAGAGAGAAGTCACCATTGGATTTAGCCATTAGGAGATCATTGGAGACTTTTGTGAGAGCCGTTTCAGTAGAGTGCAGAGCGTGGAAGCCAGATTGTAAGGGGTCAAGAAGAGGGTTAGCAGAGAGATAGTGGATTAAACGAGAATAGACCAGGTGTTCCAAAAGTTTAGAGATGAAGGGGAGGTTAGAGACGGGTCGATAGCAGCAAAGGATGGGTCCAGGGAGGGTTTTTTCAATAGTGGAGTTATAACAGCATGCTTGAAGGAGGATGGGAAGATTCCAAAAGAGAGAGAGGTTAAATATTTTAGTAAGGTAAGTCATGACAGCAGGCGACAGAGATTGGAGAAGGTGCGAGGGGAAGGGGTCACTACTGCAGGTTGTAGGGCGAGATGAAGAAAGTAGCTGAGAGACTTCCTCTTCTGTAACAGGTTCAAAAGATGAGAAAAGACAGTCTGAAGTGCGGTTGGTGAGGGGATCAGTACTATGGTAGGTGATGGGATCAATGCCACCTGGGGCTTGGGCAGTTATTTACTGACGGATCTTATCAATTTTATCATGGAAATATGTGGCCAGGTCATCAGCACTAAGGTCTGTGAATGGCATCTGCACCTTGGGTGTGAGTAAGGAGTGAAAAGTTTCAAAAAGCCTTTTAGGGTTGCTGGAGAGAGAAGAGATGAGAGCGGTGAAATAGTCTTGTTTGGCGAGGTGAAGGGCAGAACTATATGTTTTAAGCATAAATTTGAAGTGGAGGAAATCTGCAGGTGAACGTGATTTTCTCCATAGATGTTCAGCACACCTAGAGCACCGCTGAAGAAATCGTGTCTGTGGCATGTGCCAGGGTTGCTGCTTCCTATGTGGGACTTTACAAGTGGAGGGGGGAGCCACCTCATCCAATGCATTTTTAAGGGTTTCATCATAGTGATTGGTGGCCAGATTGGGACAGGAGATTGAAGAGATGGGGGACAAAGGACTGTAGAGTATCTGAGAGGTGCTGGGTGTCGATAGCACGCAAGTTCCTATATGTGTGTTGGGTATGTGTATCTTGTGAAGGGGAGAGGGCACTGATGGTGAGACAAAAGATTATGATCAGAGCGCGCCAGAGAAGAGTTAGTAAATTTAGAAACTGTGAGGAGTCGATGGAAGACCAGATCAATCGTGTTGCCATCTACATGTGTGGCAGAAGAAGAACATTGTGAAAGACCAAGAGAAGTGGTTAATGAGAGAAACTGTGAGGCAGCTGGGGAGTGAGGGGTGTCAATAGGGATGTTAAAGTCACCCATGATGAGGGTAGAAATGTCACTGGATAAAAAGTGGGGAAGCCAAGAAGCAAAGTGGTCCAAAAATTGGTAGGGTGAGCCAGGTGGACGGTAGATCACGGCTACACGTAAAGAGAGTGGGCGTAAAAGTCTGATAGCATGGACTTCAAATGAGGAGAATGTGAGTGAGGGTAACGGTGGAATGGACTGAAAAATGCACTGTGGTGACAGAAATAAGCCTACCTCACCACCCTGCCTGTTGTCAGGACTAGAGGTATGTGAGAGTTGTAGGCCACCATGAGACAGAGCAGCAGGGGAGGCCGTATCTGCCTGCTGGATCCAAGTTTCAGTAAGGGTGAGCAGGCTGAAGGATTTGCTAAGGAATAAATCATTAATATATTCTAGTTTGTTACACACTGAGTGGGCGTTCCAGAGAGAGCAGTTAAAGGAGACAGGGGAGAGATGAGGGGAAGGAACACGGTAAATATTGATAAGGTTTGTAGGCCTTCTATGTGTGTAGGAAGAAGAGTTAGTGAAGGAAGGAGGCCCGGGGTTAGGAGAGATGTCCCCAGCAGCTAGGAGGAGTAAAATGGACAGAGACAGAAGGTGGTTCAGTGATTTATGTGGGCACTTATGTTTCGTTTCGCTGCTAAAAGTAAAGGGGAGATTAAAGACTGAAACTGAGACCAAAAAGTGTGTGAGAGCTGTACATAGGAGAGGGAAGAAGAGAGGGTGTGAGAAGAGTGGCTGTGGGCATGAGTGAGGATCGGTAAGTAAATAGAGCCCGTAATGGCCTATTAAAAGAAAAAACAAACAAACAAAAAAAAAACTGTAGTGGCTGCTGCCGGGCCCCCTAATATCCTGGGCCCTGTGGCCGTTACTGCTGCTACCCCAGTAGTTACGCCCCTGCCTATGGAAACACTTCCGTGTGGAAGTTACAGAAACAGCATAGAACAGCACTGCTTCTCTGTTCCAATATTGGTCAGCACTTAGAAGGAGTTATTCAGATTTTGGTAGTAATTTTCAAGATGAAAATAATCCTTTATTGTCAAAGACAAAATAATGTGTTGCAGGTCTTGACACATTCATAGGCAGAGAACGCAACTCATCTATTTCTAAGGTTGTGAATGAGCAACTATGACAGCAAAGTCCATATGGTGAGATCCATAACTATCAGAAGGTGAGTCTGTTGAGGGCAAAGCCAAACAACAGAAGACAACTCTGGTTTATAAAAGGGGAAATAGATTGAACTTCGCAGATCCTGACAAACCACAATTTGTAAATAAGAAGCTATTGTAATCATAGTGCACCCTGAGACACATCTTTACAAAAAATTTGGAGGAAATTGATGGAACTTTAATAAGTATAAGTAGCAGCTGGAAAACTCAAACATTCAACAATGATTTTCACTTAGCATTTAATAGATCACCAGCAGCATAAATACATAATTATTTAAAAAAGAGCGTTTTAAGCTCTCAGTCGATAATGGCTTTGCATTTACCGTACTGTTAGTGAGCAGGTTCCTTAATGTTTGAGTCTTGTTATAAACAAATTTAATTATATTCCACATGGTTGCACAACTCTGTGGGAATAGTGTTCTTTAGAGAATCATCAAGCTTTAATGTTATGAAAGGTTTTACATTCTGCTTTAAAAAACATCTAACAATAGTCTTAAAGTCAGTGTTGTTCAGTATTAAGGATGATGATTCTCTGTTTAAAGTGAATATGTCATTGGATAGACCTCTGTATGTTGAGACACCTATTAGTGGGTGGATTGCAGCCACTGAATATTTCTAATCGCTTGTATCAGGAACCAAGTATACATGTAAGTTAGGGCATTTCTCTCTCAGATTGGACAAAGGGTTATTATTATTGTTTATTTATACAGCACCATTAATTCCATGGAACTTTACATTTGAGGGTTTACATAAAGAACAGAAAATATACAAACAAATATAATACTAACAATGACCAACTGGCACAGTGGGATAGAGGGCCCTGCCAGCAAGGGCTTATAAACTACTAGCTTTTACCCGCGACTTCGTCTGCGGTGAGTTGAGTATTGGGCGGACACAGACGTGTGAAACTGTAAAAGTGCTTTAAAAAGTTTGGGGGGCTAGCAAATGTGATTTGATGTGTTATATTGTGTATGTTGTGATACAGACAATGTGATGTGTTATACAGCCTGTGTACAGGAGTATATATGTATCAGGTACTGTATATAGCAGTGATAGGAGATACATGTAATTATATAGTATATACAGCCTGTGTACAGGAGTATATATGTATCAGGTACTTTATATAGCAGTGATAGGAGATACATGTAATTATATAGTATATACAGCCTGTGTACAGGAGTATATATGTATCAGGTACTTTATATAGCAGTGATAGGAGATACATGTAATTATATAGTATATACAGCCTGTGTACAGGAGTATATATGTATCAGGTACTGTATATAGCAGTGATAGGAGATGCATGTAATTATATAGTAGATACAGCCTGTTTACAGGAGTATATATGTATCAGGCACTGTATATAGCAGTGATAGGTAATACATGTAATTATATAGTATATACAGCCTGTGTACAGGAGTATATATGTATCAGGTACTGTATATAGCAGTGATAGGAGATACATGTAATTACAATGTGATGTGTTGTATTGTGTATGTATAGTGGAAAGCTATATGTAAATGTGAGTGAGTAGAGTGAGGGCTACTCCTGAGGAGACAGTAAGGAGTGTGCAGGCAGGTTGAGGCAGGAAATGCCAGGCAGTGTGTGTGAGTCTATAGCTGGGGCTAGGAGTCCTGCTTTTGTGAGTCTTCTGCTAGGAAGCCATGTTGTTTAGTGGCACCAAAAGTAGCCTGTGACTCAATCCTAAGGGAAAACTATGTTTGTGGAAAATTGCACGCAAATCCGTCCAGGCGTTTTAGCGTGATTGAGGAACAAACATCCAAACTCACAAACATCCAAACATCCAAACACACAAACTTTCACATTTATAATATTAGTAGGATGAGGGGAGAGGGATAGAGACAGAAGGTTTGGGTAGACTGTTTAGATGGCAGTAGCATTAATGGAGGTTGAAAGTCTTCCTGAATAGGTGAGTCTTCAGGGCCTTCTTGAAGCTTGTGATTGAGAGGGTCAGTCTTATTGTCTTGGTAAGGACTTCCAGAGTATGGGGGATGCACAAAAGAAATCTTGAAGATGGTTGTGTGAAGAGTGTATAAGAGCAGAGCTGAGTAGGAGGTCTTTGAAGGATCTGAGGCTACGTGTGGGCAGGTAACGGGAGATTAGGTCAGAGATTGATGGAGGTGACAGGTTGTGGATGACTTTGTATGTTAGCGTTAGTAACTTGAACTCTATTCACTGGGCAATGGCTAGCCAGTGAAGGGATTGACAGAGAGGAGCAACCGATAAAGAACAGTGGGTGAGGCGTATTAAGCGAGCAGCACAGTTTAGGGTGGACTGGAGAGGGGGTGAGAGTATTTGTTGGGAGGCCATGAAGAAGGGTGTTATAGTAATCTAAGCGGGAGATAATGAGGGCATGGACTAGCATCTTTTCAGTTTTTGTGGTGAGGAAGGAATGGATTCGGTGGATGTTCTTGAGTTGAAGGTGGCAGGAGGTGTTGAAGTTTTGAACATGCGACTTGAAGGATAAGTCAGAGTTCAGGATTATCCCAAGGCAACGAACCTGTGGGACAGGGGTAGGCATGGTACCATTAGCTTTGATAGGTGGGTCAAGTAGAGGGGCCGTACGAGGTGGGGCGAAGATGATGAACTCTGTTTTCTCCATGTTGAGTTTGAGAAAGTGGGAGGAGATAAAGGAGGCTATGGCTGCAAAACACTCTGGAACTCGGGCCAACAGAGTGGTAATGTCAGGTCCAGAGAGATATCTTTCACTGTTGTCAGTATATCAATGATATTGAAAACTATGAGATTCTATGAGTTGGCCCAGGCTGAGGGTGTAGATGGAAAACAGGAGGGGTCCTAGGACAGAGCCTTGCGGGACACCTACAGAAAGAGGGCATGGCAAGGAGGTGCTAAGCAAGTGGCAGATGCTGAATGTGCGGTTGGTGAGGTATGAGTACATCCAAGAAAGGGCCAAGTCTGAGATACCAAGGGATGAGAGAGGTTTTAACAAGAGGGAGTGGTTGACTGTGTGAAAGGCAGAGGAGAGGTCAAGGACAGAGTAGTGATGCTTGGCTTTGGCAGTTAGAAGATCATTAGCGACTTTGGTTAGGGCCGTTTCAGTGAAGTGATAGGATCTGAAGCCTGACTGAAGTCTGTCAAAAAGCAGGTTGGACAAGAGATAGAGTTTGAAGTGGACATATTGCTCAAGCAGTTTTCAGGCGTATGGGAGTAGAGAGATAGGTCGATAGCTGGCCCGAGAGGATGGGTCAGGGGGCAGTTTCTAAAGTAAAGGTTTGACTGTGGCGTGTTTGAGGGCAGAAGGGAAGGATCCATTGGTTAGGGATAGGTTAGGGCCGGAGTAATGACCTCAGTGAGTTAGGGGATGAAATGTGATTGGGTCGGGTTGAGCGCACAGGAGGTGAGGTGGGATTTAGAGATTAGGCTGGAGAGCAGGTAGTGGTAGGATTGGGGAAAAGGAGCAATTGTCAGACAGGAGTATGGCTACACCTCCGCCAGGGAGTATGTGAGAATTGCAGTCCTGCATAGGAGAGGGCAGCAGGGGAGGCAGTGTCTGAGGGTGTTAGCCATTTTCTGTGATACCAAGAAATGTAAATTCATTAGAAATAAAAGGAGGTTATGGATGTAGTTTAGTTTATTGCATGTGGAGTAAGCTTTCCATAGTGCACTGAAGAGGACAAGGGAGAGAGGCAGGACTGACTAAGATAGGTTTAAGATTTAGGGGTTTCTGTATGCTGATGCCAGATGTGTGGAAAGAGCTGACAGTAGGGATTTGCTAGCGTGGTCAAGGACTGGGAGATATGTCACCAGAAGTAAGGAGTAGCAGGAAGAGGGACAACATGTGTAAGTAGGAGAGAGTGTGGGGAGGTTGTGCGTGTCTGGGGTGGAAAGCATACAGGTTTGTGAGTAGCTGTGCAGAGAAAGTCAGATGGTGGGGTAGGATAGATGGAGCAATAAAGAGTATCTTAGTGACAAGGCTGAATTGGATTGTGTATATTACAATTCTGGGAAGACTAAGAGTGGTTAAAGTGAGAAGCATTTCTATCAGACAATTGATAAGATTGTAGTGGTCAGAGTTACCTTCTGTTCATTTCTGTTCCAATTCTGGTCTAATTCAGATCAGCACACTTAGATTACACACTTTGATTGCACACAGACCTCGGTCAACACAGACCTGTGCACTTACATTTATACAAGCTAGCATTTGTCAAATTAGTATCAGGTGTGAATAGGGGTGGTGATACATGCATATAAAATCGGGGCAGAATAAAAAACAGGGAAGGAGGGCATTGTGGTGGCTCAGAGGCTAGCTATGCAACTTTGCAGTGGTTTGAATCCTGGCAAGGGCAAAAAGCATCTACAATGAGTTTATATGTTCTCTGTGTTTGTGTGAATTTCCTCCCATACTACAAAGACATATTGATAGGGAAAATCATACATTATGAACCCTATTAGGAGCTGGCAAACTACATTTAAAAAAATACATAAAAAAAAGACAGGGGATGCTCAAATTAGAAAAGGGGAAGGCACAGCAACGGGATACAGAGACAGGGTCATTAAAGCTAATATAGTTGCTACAAAGTGGATAACAACATATCAACAGAAGTAATTGATCGAAACAGCAAGCAGAGGATAATACTCAGTGAAAGTTTTAAGTTTTTAAATAGAGGCTAGAAATTTTGACCTTTCACAGAGGCCCACATAGCAGGCTGCAGAAATAAGACCACTATAGGAAAAATTGAGGCAGCAATGCATCCTGTTTTTTCCCACAACACATGACAACGTGGAGGAACTTCCAAGCCGTCACGGAACTCGATGACATCGCGGTGGAACTTCAAGGACGGCATCACGGAACTCGATGACATCGTGGTGGAACTTCCAGGACGGCATCACGGAGCTCGATGAACTTCCAGGACGTCAACACGGAACTCGATGACAGCGCCGTGGAACTTCAAGGTCGGCATCATGGAACTCGATGACATCACGGTGGAACTTCAAGGACGGCATCACGGAACTCGATGACATCATGGTGGAACTTCCAGGACGGCATCACGGAGCTCGATGAACTTCCAGGACGTCAACACGGAACTCTATGACAGCGCCGTGGAACTTCAAGGTCGGCATCGTGGAACTCGATGACATCACGGTGGAACTTCAAGGACGGCATCACGGAACTCGATGACATCGTGGTGGAACTTCCAGGACGGCATCACGGAGCTCGATGACATTGCGGTGAATCTTCTGGGACGGCATCACGGAACTCGATGATATTGTCACTTTTTGGCATCGCAATGGCACTTCTTATCTCCCAACTCCCTCCCTAGTCTACCTTTACACCCCCTAGTTTGCCCACATGTCCACTCGCAGGCTACACACCCCTACCTTACACACTTCCCCAAACCCCCTTCTCTGAGGCCCATGGTATACCCCTATCTGATACACCTTTTCTCTTCTCTGTTCCCTCCATCCTGCCCCCTACCCTTCTGCACCCACTTTGGATCACTCTATCATACAGGATGACGCTCCCAATCGGTCCCTCGGAGAGGACTACAACACTGCAGACACTTCCCACACTTTCTGGCACCAACTAGCAGGACCGTTCCCTAAGGCTCATGGCGGGATTCGAACCTAGGACACCAGCGTTGTAAGGTGCTTTAAGACCACGCTGCTAACCGCTGAGCCACCGTGCTACCCGTGCTAAGCCTCTGTGCTGCCCTGCCCTGTATAGTTAGGAGAAATGTTTGTCATGGGTTTAAGATGTTCTTTTTGATGCATATGGTCATTGTCCAGGAACTAGACGTGAGATTGTGAAGGGCTAAAAATAACGTTAAAAGTCTGACGGTTGGACGGGAGGTTTGGGCAAAAACTCGCATAAATCACACTCCCTGAGGGGATTTGAACTCTCGACCCTGTGGTCGCAAGTCTGCAGCTCTGACCACTAAGCCATGGAACCGCCGCACTTGTAGCCTCAACCAATCTGCTGACCTAATGATGCACTCTTCAATGACGTTGGACGGGTGGTTTGGGCAAAAACTCGCATAAGACACACGACCTGAGGGGATTTGAACTCTCGACCCCATGGTCGCAAGGGCGTAGCTCTAACCACTGAGCCACGGAACCGCCGCACTTGCAGCTTTAACCAATCTGCTGACCTAATGAGGCACTCTTCAATGAGCTGGATAGCTCTGATAGATTATTGCTCGGATAAGATGTTCTTTTTGATGCATATGGTCATTGTCCAGGAACTAGACGTGAGATTGTGAAGGGCTAAAAATAACGTTAAAAGTCTGACGGTTGGACGGGTGGTTTGGGCAAAAACTCACGTAACTCACACGCCCTGAGGGGATTTGAACTCTCGACCCTGCGGTCGCAAGGCTGCAGCTCTGTCCACTAAGCCATGGAACCGCTGCCCTTGTATCCTCAACCAATCTGCTGACCTAATGATGCACTCTTCAATGAGCTGTATAGCGCTGATAGATTATTGCTTGTCTAGGATTTGTTTGGAATGTATATGGTCTTGTCCATGAGATTAGTCAGGAAGTGCGGTGGCTCAGTGGTTAGCAGTTCGCTGTGAAACGCTGAGGTCCTGAGTTCAAATCCTGTCAAGGGCCATGGGGAGCGTAGTCACTAAATGAATAACCCATTGGGTGGAGGCCAATGGAACTCTGGGACATCCTCACAGGACTAGATGACATCGCAATGGAACGCCATGTCATCATCACAGAACCCGATGAAATCGCAATGGAACTTCTGGGACGTCAACACAGAACTCAATGACATCGCAATGGAATGTCTGGGATGTCAACACGGAACTCGATGACATCACGGTGGAACTTCAAGGACGGCATCACGGAACTCGATGACATCGTGGTGGAACTGCCAAGCCGTCACGGAACTCGATGACATTGCGGTGGAACTTCAAGGACGGCATCACGGAACTCGATGACATCGTGGTGGAACTTCCAGGACGGCATCACGGAGCTCGATGAACTTCCAGGACGTCAACACGGAACTCGATGATATTGTCACTTTTTGGCATCGCAATGGCACTTCTTATCTCCCAACTCCCTCCCTAGTCTACCTTTACACCCCCTAGTTTGCCCACATGTCCACTCGCAGGCTACACACCCCTACCTTACACACTTCCCCAAACCCCCTTCTCTGAGGCCCATGGTATACCCCTATCTGATACACCTTTTCTCTTCTCTGTTCCCTCCATCCTGCCCCCTACCCTTCTGCACCCACTTTGGATCACTCTATCATACAGGATGACGCTCCCAATCGGTCCCTCGGAGAGGACTACAACACTGCAGACACTTCCCACACTTTCTGGCACCAACTAGCAGGACCGTTCCCTAAGGCTCATGGCGGGATTCGAACCTAGGACACCAGCGTTGTAAGGTGCTTTAAGACCACGCTGCTAACCGCTGAGCCACCGTGCTACCCGTGCTAAGCCTCTGTGCTGCCCTGCCCTGTATAGTTAGGAGAAATGTTTGTCATGGGTTTAAGATGTTCTTTTTGATGCATATGGTCATTGTCCAGGAACTAGACGTGAGATTGTGAAGGGCTAAAAATAACGTTAAAAGTCTGACGGTTGGACGGGAGGTTTGGGCAAAAACTCGCATAAATCACACTCCCTGAGGGGATTCGAACTCTCGACCCTGTGGTCGCAAGTCTGCAGCTCTGACCACTAAGCCATGGAACCGCCGCACTTGTAGCCTCAACCAATCTGCTGACCTAATGATGCACTCTTCAATGAGCTGTATAGCGCTGATAGATTATTGCTTGTCTAGGATTTGTTTGGAATGTATATGGTCTTGTCCATGAGATTAGTCAGGAAGTGCGGTGGCTCAGTGGTTAGCAGTTCGCTGTGAAACGCTGAGGTCCTGAGTTCAAATCCCGTCAAGGGCCATGGGGAGCGTAGTCACTAAATGAATAACCCATTGGGTGGAGGCCAATGGAACTCTGGGACATCCTCACAGGACTAGATGACATCGCAATGGAACGCCATGTCATCATCACAGAACCCGATGAAATCGCAATGGAACTTCTGGGACGTCAACACAGAACTCAATGACATCGCAATGGAATGTCTGGGATGTCAACACGGAACTCGATGACATCACGGTGGAACTTCAAGGACGGCATCACGGAACTCGATGACATCGTGGTGGAACTGCCAAGCCGTCACGGAACTCGATGACATTGCGGTGGAACTTCAAGGACGGCATCACGGAACTCGATGACATCGTGGTGGAACTTCCAGGACGGCATCACGGAGCTCGATGAACTTCCAGGACGTCAACACGGAACTCGATGATATTGTCACTTTTTGGCATCGCAATGGCACTTCTTATCTCCCAACTCCCTCGTCTACCTTTACACCCCCTAGTTTGCCCACATGTCCACTCGCAGGCTACACACCCCTACCTTACACACTTCCCCAAACCCCCTTCTCTGTGGCCCATGGTATACCCCTATCTGATACACCTTTTCTCTTCTCTGTTCCCTCCATCCTGCCCCCTACCCATCTGCACCCACTTTGGATCACTCTATCATACAGGATGACGCTCCCAATCGGTCCCTCGGAGAGGACTACAACACTGCAGACACTTCCCACACTTTCTGGCACCAACTAGCAGGACCGTTCCCTAAGGCTCATGGCGGGATTCGAACCTAGGACACCAGCGTTGTAAGGTGCTTTAAGACCACGCTGCTAACCGCTGAGCCACCGTGCTACCCGTGCTAAGCCTCTGTGCTGCCCTGCCCTGTATAGTTAGGAGAAATGTTTGTCATGGGTTTAAGATGTTCTTTTTGATGCATATGGTCATTGTCCAGGAACTAGACGTGAGATTGTGAAGGGCTAAAAATAACGTTAAAAGTCTGACGGTTGGACGGGAGGTTTGGGCAAAAACTCGCATAAATCACACTCCCTGAGGGGATTTGAACTCTCGACCCTGTGGTCGCAAGTCTGCAGCTCTGACCACTAAGCCATGGAACCGCCGCACTTGTAGCCTCAACCAATCTGCTGACCTAATGATGCACTCTTCAATGACGTTGGACGGGTGGTTTGGGCAAAAACTCGCATAAGACACACGACCTGAGGGGATTTGAACTCTCGACCCCATGGTCGCAAGGGCGTAGCTCTAACCACTGAGCCACGGAACCGCCGCACTTGCAGCTTTAACCAATCTGCTGACCTAATGAGGCACTCTTCAATGAGCTGGATAGCTCTGATAGATTATTGCTCGGATAAGATGTTCTTTTTGATGCATATGGTCATTGTCCAGGAACTAGACGTGAGATTGTGAAGGGCTAAAAATAACGTTAAAAGTCTGACGGTTGGACGGGTGGTTTGGGCAAAAACTCACGTAACTCACACGCCCTGAGGGGATTTGAACTCTCGACCCTGCGGTCGCAAGGCTGCAGCTCTGACCACTAAGCCATGGAACCGCCGCACTTGTATCCTCAACCAATCTGCTGACCTAATGATGCACTCTTCAATGAGCTGTATAGCGCTGATAGATTATTGCTTGTCTAGGATTTGTTTGGAATGTATATGGTCTTGTCCATGAGATTAGTCAGGAAGTGCGGTGGCTCAGTGGTTAGCAGTTCGCTGTGAAACGCTGAGGTCCTGAGTTCAAATCCCGTCAAGGGCCATGGGGAGCGTAGTTACTAAATGAATAACCCATTGGGTGGAGGCCAATGGAACGCTGGGACATCCTCACAGGACTAGATGACATCGCAATGGAACGCCATGTCATCATCACAGAACCCGATGAAATCGCAATGGAACTTCTGGGACGTCAACACAGAACTCAATGACATCGCAATGGAATGTCTGGGATGTCAACACGGAACTCGATGACATCACGGTGGAACTTCAAGGACGGCATCACGGAACTCGATGACATCGTGGTGGAACTGCCAAGCCGTCACGGAACTCGATGACATTGCGGTGGAACTTCAAGGACGGCATCACGGAACTCGATGACATCGTGGTGGAACTTCCAGGACGGCATCACGGAGCTCGATGAACTTCCAGGACGTCAACACGGAACTCGATGACAGCGCCGTGGAACTTCAAGGTCGGCATCGTGGAACTCGATGACATCACGGTGGAACTTCAAGGACAGCATCACAGAACTCGATGACATGGAACGCTGGGACATCCTCACAGGACTAGATGACATCGCAATGGAACTTCCAGGACGGCATCACGGAGCTCGATGAACTTCCAGGACGTCAACACGGAACTCGATGACAGCGCTGTGGAACTTCAAGGACGGCATCATGGAACTCGATGACATTGCAGTGAATCTTCTGGGACGGCATCACGGAACTCGATGATATTGTCACTTTTTGGCATCGCAATGGCACTTCTTATCTCCCAACTCCCTCCCTAGTCTACCTTTACACCCCCTAGTTTGCCCACATGTCCACTCGCAGGCTACACACCCCTACCTTACACACTTCCCCAAACCCCCTTCTCTGAGGCCCATGGTATACCCCTATCTGATACACCTTTTCTCTTCTCTGTTCCCTCCATCCTGCCCCCTACCCTTCTGCACCCACTTTGGATCACTCTATCATACAGGATGACGCTCCCAATCGGTCCCTCGGAGAGGACTACAACACTGCAGACACTTCCCACACTTTCTGGCACCAACTAGCAGGACCGTTCCCTAAGGCTCATGGCGGGATTCGAACCTAGGACACCAGCGTTGTAAGGTGCTTTAAGACCACGCTGCTAACCGCTGAGCCACCGTGCTACCCGTGCTAAGCCTCTGTGCTGCCCTGCCCTGTATAGTTAGGAGAAATGTTTGTCATGGGTTTAAGATGTTCTTTTTGATGCATATGGTCATTGTCCAGGAACTAGACGTGAGATTGTGAAGGGCTAAAAATAACGTTAAAAGTCTGACGGTTGGACGGGTGGTTTGGGCAAAAACTCACGTAACTCACACGCCCTGAGGGGATTTGAACTCTCGACCCTGCGGTCGCAAGGCTGCAGCTCTGACCACTAAGCCATGGAACCGCCGCACTTGTATCCTCAACCAATCTGCTGACCTAATGATGCACTCTTCAATGAGCTGTATAGCGCTGATAGATTATTGCTTGTCTAGGATTTGTTTGGAATGTATATGGTCTTGTCCATGAGATTAGTCAGGAAGTGCGGTGGCTCAGTGGTTAGCAGTTCGCTGTGAAACGCTGAGGTCCTGAGTTCAAATCCCGTCAAGGGCCATGGGGAGCGTAGTCACTAAATGAATAACCCATTGGGTGGAGGCCAATGGAACTCTGGGACATCCTCACAGGACTAGATGACATCGCAATGGAACGCCATGTCATCATCACAGAACCCGATGAAATCGCAATGGAACTTCTGGGACGTCAACACAGAACTCAATGACATCGCAATGGAATGTCTGGGATGTCAACACGGAACTCGATGACATCACGGTGGAACTTCAAGGACGGCATCACGGAGCTCGATGAACTTCCAGGACGTCAACACGGAACTCGATGACAGCGCCGTGGAACTTCAAGGTCGGCATCGTGGAAGTCGATGACATCACGGTGGAACTTCAAGGACGGCATCACGGAACTCGATGACATCGTGGTGGAACTTCCAGGACGGCATCACGGAGCTCGATGAACTTCCAGGACGTCAACACGGAACTCGATGACAGCGCCGTGGAACTTCAAGGACGGCATCACGGAACTCGATGATATTGTCACTTTTTGGCATCGCAATGGCACTTCTTATCTCCCAACTCCCTCCCTAGTTTACCTTTACACCCCCTAGTTTGCCCACATGTCCACTCGCAGGCTACACACCCCTACCTTACACACTTCCCCAAACCCCCTTCTCTGAGGCCCATGGTATACCCCTATCTGATACACCTTTTCTCTTCTCTGTTCCCTCCATCCTGCCCCCTACCCATCTGCACCCACTTTGGATCACTCTATCATACAGGATGACGCTCCCAATCGGTCCCTCGGAGAGGACTACAACACTGCAGACACTTCCCACACTTTCTGGCACCAACTAGCAGGACCGTTCCCTAAGGCTCATGGCGGGATTCGAACCTAGGACACCAGCGTTGTAAGGTGCTTTAAGACCACGCTGCTAACCGCTGAGCCACCGTGCTACCCGTGCTAAGCCTCTGTGCTGCCCTGCCCTGTATAGTTAGGAGAAATGTTTGTCATGGGTTTAAGATGTTCTTTTTGATGCATATGGTCATTGTCCAGGAACTAGACGTGAGATTGTGAAGGGCTAAAAATAACGTTAAAAGTCTGACGGTTGGACGGGAGGTTTGGGCAAAAACTCGCATAAATCACACTCCCTGAGGGGATTTGAACTCTCGACCCTGTGGTCGCAAGTCTGCAGCTCTGACCACTAAGCCATGGAACCGCCGCACTTGTAGCCTCAACCAATCTGCTGACCTAATGATGCACTCTTCAATGACGTTGGACGGGTGGTTTGGGCAAAAACTCGCATAAGACACACGACCTGAGGGGATTTGAACTCTCGACCCCATGGTCGCAAGGGCGTAGCTCTAACCACTGAGCCACGGAACCGCCGCACTTGCAGCTTTAACCAATCTGCTGACCTAATGAGGCACTCTTCAATGAGCTGGATAGCTCTGATAGATTATTGCTCGGATAAGATGTTCTTTTTGATGCATATGGTCATTGTCCAGGAACTAGACGTGAGATTGTGAAGGGCTAAAAATAACGTTAAAAGTCTGACGGTTGGACGGGTGGTTTGGGCAAAAACTCACGTAACTCACACGCCCTGAGGGGATTTGAACTCTCGACCCTGCGGTCGCAAGGCTGCAGCTCTGTCCACTAAGCCATGGAACCGCTGCCCTTGTATCCTCAACCAATCTGCTGACCTAATGATGCACTCTTCAATGAGCTGTATAGCGCTGATAGATTATTGCTTGTCTAGGATTTGTTTGGAATGTATATGGTCTTGTCCATGAGATTAGTCAGGAAGTGCGGTGGCTCAGTGGTTAGCAGTTCGCTGTGAAACGCTGAGGTCCTGAGTTCAAATCCTGTCAAGGGCCATGGGGAGCGTAGTCACTAAATGAATAACCCATTGGGTGGAGGCCAATGGAACTCTGGGACATCCTCACAGGACTAGATGACATCGCAATGGAACGCCATGTCATCATCACAGAACCCGATGAAATCGCAATGGAACTTCTGGGACGTCAACACAGAACTCAATGACATCGCAATGGAATGTCTGGGATGTCAACACGGAACTCGATGACATCACGGTGGAACTTCAAGGACGGCATCACGGAACTCGATGACATCGTGGTGGAACTGCCAAGCCGTCACGGAACTCGATGACATTGCGGTGGAACTTCAAGGACGGCATCACGGAACTCGATGACATCGTGGTGGAACTTCCAGGACGGCATCACGGAGCTCGATGAACTTCCAGGACGTCAACACGGAACTCGATGATATTGTCACTTTTTGGCATCGCAATGGCACTTCTTATCTCCCAACTCCCTCCCTAGTCTACCTTTACACCCCCTAGTTTGCCCACATGTCCACTCGCAGGCTACACACCCCTACCTTACACACTTCCCCAAACCCCCTTCTCTGAGGCCCATGGTATACCCCTATCTGATACACCTTTTCTCTTCTCTGTTCCCTCCATCCTGCCCCCTACCCTTCTGCACCCACTTTGGATCACTCTATCATACAGGATGACGCTCCCAATCGGTCCCTCGGAGAGGACTACAACACTGCAGACACTTCCCACACTTTCTGGCACCAACTAGCAGGACCGTTCCCTAAGGCTCATGGCGGGATTCGAACCTAGGACACCAGCGTTGTAAGGTGCTTTAAGACCACGCTGCTAACCGCTGAGCCACCGTGCTACCCGTGCTAAGCCTCTGTGCTGCCCTGCCCTGTATAGTTAGGAGAAATGTTTGTCATGGGTTTAAGATGTTCTTTTTGATGCATATGGTCATTGTCCAGGAACTAGACGTGAGATTGTGAAGGGCTAAAAATAACGTTAAAAGTCTGACGGTTGGACGGGAGGTTTGGGCAAAAACTCGCATAAATCACACTCCCTGAGGGGATTCGAACTCTCGACCCTGTGGTCGCAAGTCTGCAGCTCTGACCACTAAGCCATGGAACCGCCGCACTTGTAGCCTCAACCAATCTGCTGACCTAATGATGCACTCTTCAATGAGCTGTATAGCGCTGATAGATTATTGCTTGTCTAGGATTTGTTTGGAATGTATATGGTCTTGTCCATGAGATTAGTCAGGAAGTGCGGTGGCTCAGTGGTTAGCAGTTCGCTGTGAAACGCTGAGGTCCTGAGTTCAAATCCCGTCAAGGGCCATGGGGAGCGTAGTCACTAAATGAATAACCCATTGGGTGGAGGCCAATGGAACTCTGGGACATCCTCACAGGACTAGATGACATCGCAATGGAACGCCATGTCATCATCACAGAACCCGATGAAATCGCAATGGAACTTCTGGGACGTCAACACAGAACTCAATGACATCGCAATGGAATGTCTGGGATGTCAACACGGAACTCGATGACATCACGGTGGAACTTCAAGGACGGCATCACGGAACTCGATGACATCGTGGTGGAACTGCCAAGCCGTCACGGAACTCGATGACATTGCGGTGGAACTTCAAGGACGGCATCACGGAACTCGATGACATCGTGGTGGAACTTCCAGGACGGCATCACGGAGCTCGATGAACTTCCAGGACGTCAACACGGAACTCGATGATATTGTCACTTTTTGGCATCGCAATGGCACTTCTTATCTCCCAACTCCCTCGTCTACCTTTACACCCCCTAGTTTGCCCACATGTCCACTCGCAGGCTACACACCCCTACCTTACACACTTCCCCAAACCCCCTTCTCTGTGGCCCATGGTATACCCCTATCTGATACACCTTTTCTCTTCTCTGTTCCCTCCATCCTGCCCCCTACCCATCTGCACCCACTTTGGATCACTCTATCATACAGGATGACGCTCCCAATCGGTCCCTCGGAGAGGACTACAACACTGCAGACACTTCCCACACTTTCTGGCACCAACTAGCAGGACCGTTCCCTAAGGCTCATGGCGGGATTCGAACCTAGGACACCAGCGTTGTAAGGTGCTTTAAGACCACGCTGCTAACCGCTGAGCCACCGTGCTACCCGTGCTAAGCCTCTGTGCTGCCCTGCCCTGTATAGTTAGGAGAAATGTTTGTCATGGGTTTAAGATGTTCTTTTTGATGCATATGGTCATTGTCCAGGAACTAGACGTGAGATTGTGAAGGGCTAAAAATAACGTTAAAAGTCTGACGGTTGGACGGGAGGTTTGGGCAAAAACTCGCATAAATCACACTCCCTGAGGGGATTTGAACTCTCGACCCTGTGGTCGCAAGTCTGCAGCTCTGACCACTAAGCCATGGAACCGCCGCACTTGTAGCCTCAACCAATCTGCTGACCTAATGATGCACTCTTCAATGACGTTGGACGGGTGGTTTGGGCAAAAACTCGCATAAGACACACGACCTGAGGGGATTTGAACTCTCGACCCCATGGTCGCAAGGGCGTAGCTCTAACCACTGAGCCACGGAACCGCCGCACTTGCAGCTTTAACCAATCTGCTGACCTAATGAGGCACTCTTCAATGAGCTGGATAGCTCTGATAGATTATTGCTCGGATAAGATGTTCTTTTTGATGCATATGGTCATTGTCCAGGAACTAGACGTGAGATTGTGAAGGGCTAAAAATAACGTTAAAAGTCTGACGGTTGGACGGGTGGTTTGGGCAAAAACTCACGTAACTCACACGCCCTGAGGGGATTTGAACTCTCGACCCTGCGGTCGCAAGGCTGCAGCTCTGACCACTAAGCCATGGAACCGCCGCACTTGTATCCTCAACCAATCTGCTGACCTAATGATGCACTCTTCAATGAGCTGTATAGCGCTGATAGATTATTGCTTGTCTAGGATTTGTTTGGAATGTATATGGTCTTGTCCATGAGATTAGTCAGGAAGTGCGGTGGCTCAGTGGTTAGCAGTTCGCTGTGAAACGCTGAGGTCCTGAGTTCAAATCCCGTCAAGGGCCATGGGGAGCGTAGTTACTAAATGAATAACCCATTGGGTGGAGGCCAATGGAACGCTGGGACATCCTCACAGGACTAGATGACATCGCAATGGAACGCCATGTCATCATCACAGAACCCGATGAAATCGCAATGGAACTTCTGGGACGTCAACACAGAACTCAATGACATCGCAATGGAATGTCTGGGATGTCAACACGGAACTCGATGACATCACGGTGGAACTTCAAGGACGGCATCACGGAACTCGATGACATCGTGGTGGAACTGCCAAGCCGTCACGGAACTCGATGACATTGCGGTGGAACTTCAAGGACGGCATCACGGAACTCGATGACATCGTGGTGGAACTTCCAGGACGGCATCACGGAGCTCGATGAACTTCCAGGACGTCAACACGGAACTCGATGACAGCGCCGTGGAACTTCAAGGTCGGCATCGTGGAACTCGATGACATCACGGTGGAACTTCAAGGACAGCATCACAGAACTCGATGACATGGAACGCTGGGACATCCTCACAGGACTAGATGACATCGCAATGGAACTTCCAGGACGGCATCACGGAGCTCGATGAACTTCCAGGACGTCAACACGGAACTCGATGACAGCGCTGTGGAACTTCAAGGACGGCATCATGGAACTCGATGACATTGCGGTGAATCTTCTGGGACGGCATCACGGAACTCGATGATATTGTCACTTTTTGGCATCGCAATGGCACTTCTTATCTCCCAACTCCCTCCCTAGTCTACCTTTACACCCCCTAGTTTGCCCACATGTCCACTCGCAGGCTACACACCCCTACCTTACACACTTCCCCAAACCCCCTTCTCTGAGGCCCATGGTATACCCCTATCTGATACACCTTTTCTCTTCTCTGTTCCCTCCATCCTGCCCCCTACCCTTCTGCACCCACTTTGGATCACTCTATCATACAGGATGACGCTCCCAATCGGTCCCTCGGAGAGGACTACAACACTGCAGACACTTCCCACACTTTCTGGCACCAACTAGCAGGACCGTTCCCTAAGGCTCATGGCGGGATTCGAACCTAGGACACCAGCGTTGTAAGGTGCTTTAAGACCACGCTGCTAACCGCTGAGCCACCGTGCTACCCGTGCTAAGCCTCTGTGCTGCCCTGCCCTGTATAGTTAGGAGAAATGTTTGTCATGGGTTTAAGATGTTCTTTTTGATGCATATGGTCATTGTCCAGGAACTAGACGTGAGATTGTGAAGGGCTAAAAATAACGTTAAAAGTCTGACGGTTGGACGGGTGGTTTGGGCAAAAACTCACGTAACTCACACGCCCTGAGGGGATTTGAACTCTCGACCCTGCGGTCGCAAGGCTGCAGCTCTGACCACTAAGCCATGGAACCGCCGCACTTGTATCCTCAACCAATCTGCTGACCTAATGATGCACTCTTCAATGAGCTGTATAGCGCTGATAGATTATTGCTTGTCTAGGATTTGTTTGGAATGTATATGGTCTTGTCCATGAGATTAGTCAGGAAGTGCGGTGGCTCAGTGGTTAGCAGTTCGCTGTGAAACGCTGAGGTCCTGAGTTCAAATCCCGTCAAGGGCCATGGGGAGCGTAGTCACTAAATGAATAACCCATTGGGTGGAGGCCAATGGAACTCTGGGACATCCTCACAGGACTAGATGACATCGCAATGGAACGCCATGTCATCATCACAGAACCCGATGAAATCGCAATGGAACTTCTGGGACGTCAACACAGAACTCAATGACATCGCAATGGAATGTCTGGGATGTCAACACGGAACTCGATGACATCACGGTGGAACTTCAAGGACGGCATCACGGAGCTCGATGAACTTCCAGGACGTCAACACGGAACTCGATGACAGCGCCGTGGAACTTCAAGGTCGGCATCGTGGAAGTCGATGACATCACGGTGGAACTTCAAGGACGGCATCACGGAACTCGATGACATCGTGGTGGAACTTCCAGGACGGCATCACGGAGCTCGATGAACTTCCAGGACGTCAACACGGAACTCGATGACAGCGCCGTGGAACTTCAAGGACGGCATCATGGAACTCGATGATATTGTCACTTTTTGGCATCGCAATGGCACTTCTTATCTCCCAACTCCCTCCCTAGTTTACCTTTACACCCCCTAGTTTGCCCACATGTCCACTCGCAGGCTACACACCCCTACCTTACACACTTCCCCAAACCCCCTTCTCTGAGGCCCATGGTATACCCCTATCTGATACACCTTTTCTCTTCTCTGTTCCCTCCATCCTGCCCCCTACCCATCTGCACCCACTTTGGATCACTCTATCATACAGGATGACGCTCCCAATCGGTCCCTCGGAGAGGACTACAACACTGCAGACACTTCCCACACTTTCTGGCACCAACTAGCAGGACCGTTCCCTAAGGCTCATGGCGGGATTCGAACCTAGGACACCAGCGTTGTAAGGTGCTTTAAGACCACGCTGCTAACCGCTGAGCCACCGTGCTACCCGTGCTAAGCCTCTGTGCTGCCCTGCCCTGTATAGTTAGGAGAAATGTTTGTCATGGGTTTAAGATATTCTTTTTGATGCATATGGTCATTGTCCAGGAACTAGACGTGAGATTGTGAAGGGCTAAAAATAACGTTAAAAGTCTGACGGTTGGACGGGAGGTTTGGGCAAAAACTCGCATAAATCACACTCCCTGAGGGGATTTGAACTCTCGACCCTGTGGTCGCAAGTCTGCAGCTCTGACCACTAAGCCATGGAACCGCCGCACTTGTAGCCTCAACCAATCTGCTGACCTAATGATGCACTCTTCAATGACGTTGGACGGGTGGTTTGGGCAAAAACTCGCATAAGACACACGACCTGAGGGGATTTGAACTCTCGACCCCATGGTCGCAAGGGCGTAGCTCTAACCACTGAGCCACGGAACCGCCGCACTTGCAGCTTTAACCAATCTGCTGACCTAATGAGGCACTCTTCAATGAGCTGGATAGCTCTGATAGATTATTGCTCGGATAAGATGTTCTTTTTGATGCATATGGTCATTGTCCAGGAACTAGACGTGAGATTGTGAAGGGCTAAAAATAACGTTAAAAGTCTGACGGTTGGACGGGTGGTTTGGGCAAAAACTCACGTAACTCACACGCCCTGAGGGGATTTGAACTCTCGACCCTGCGGTCGCAAGGCTGCAGCTCTGTCCACTAAGCCATGGAACCGCTGCCCTTGTATCCTCAACCAATCTGCTGACCTAATGATGCACTCTTCAATGAGCTGTATAGCGCTGATAGATTATTGCTTGTCTAGGATTTGTTTGGAATGTATATGGTCTTGTCCATGAGATTAGTCAGGAAGTGCGGTGGCTCAGTGGTTAGCAGTTCGCTGTGAAACGCTGAGGTCCTGAGTTCAAATCCTGTCAAGGGCCATGGGGAGCGTAGTCACTAAATGAATAACCCATTGGGTGGAGGCCAATGGAACTCTGGGACATCCTCACAGGACTAGATGACATCGCAATGGAACGCCATGTCATCATCACAGAACCCGATGAAATCGCAATGGAACTTCTGGGACGTCAACACAGAACTCAATGACATCGCAATGGAATGTCTGGGATGTCAACACGGAACTCGATGACATCACGGTGGAACTTCAAGGACGGCATCACGGAACTCGATGACATCGTGGTGGAACTGCCAAGCCGTCACGGAACTCGATGACATTGCGGTGGAACTTCAAGGACGGCATCACGGAACTCGATGACATCGTGGTGGAACTTCCAGGACGGCATCACGGAGCTCGATGAACTTCCAGGATGTCAACACGGAACTCGATGATATTGTCACTTTTTGGCATCGCAATGGCACTTCTTATCTCCCAACTCCCTCCCTAGTCTACCTTTACACCCCCTAGTTTGCCCACATGTCCACTCGCAGGCTACACACCCCTACCTTACACACTTCCCCAAACCCCCTTCTCTGAGGCCCATGGTATACCCCTATCTGATACACCTTTTCTCTTCTCTGTTCCCTCCATCCTGCCCCCTACCCTTCTGCACCCACTTTGGATCACTCTATCATACAGGATGACGCTCCCAATCGGTCCCTCGGAGAGGACTACAACACTGCAGACACTTCCCACACTTTCTGGCACCAACTAGCAGGACCGTTCCCTAAGGCTCATGGCGGGATTCGAACCTAGGACACCAGCGTTGTAAGGTGCTTTAAGACCACGCTGCTAACCGCTGAGCCACCGTGCTACCCGTGCTAAGCCTCTGTGCTGCCCTGCCCTGTATAGTTAGGAGAAATGTTTGTCATGGGTTTAAGATGTTCTTTTTGATGCATATGGTCATTGTCCAGGAACTAGACGTGAGATTGTGAAGGGCTAAAAATAACGTTAAAAGTCTGACGGTTGGACGGGAGGTTTGGGCAAAAACTCGCATAAATCACACTCCCTGAGGGGATTCGAACTCTCGACCCTGTGGTCGCAAGTCTGCAGCTCTGACCACTAAGCCATGGAACCGCCGCACTTGTAGCCTCAACCAATCTGCTGACCTAATGATGCACTCTTCAATGAGCTGTATAGCGCTGATAGATTATTGCTTGTCTAGGATTTGTTTGGAATGTATATGGTCTTGTCCATGAGATTAGTCAGGAAGTGCGGTGGCTCAGTGGTTAGCAGTTCGCTGTGAAACGCTGAGGTCCTGAGTTCAAATCCCGTCAAGGGCCATGGGGAGCGTAGTCACTAAATGAATAACCCATTGGGTGGAGGCCAATGGAACTCTGGGACATCCTCACAGGACTAGATGACATCGCAATGGAACGCCATGTCATCATCACAGAACCCGATGAAATCGCAATGGAACTTCTGGGACGTCAACACAGAACTCAATGACATCGCAATGGAATGTCTGGGATGTCAACACGGAACTCGATGACATCACGGTGGAACTTCAAGGACGGCATCACGGAACTCGATGACATCGTGGTGGAACTGCCAAGCCGTCACGGAACTCGATGACATTGCGGTGGAACTTCAAGGACGGCATCACGGAACTCGATGACATCGTGGTGGAACTTCCAGGACGGCATCACGGAGCTCGATGAACTTCCAGGACGTCAACACGGAACTCGATGATATTGTCACTTTTTGGCATCGCAATGGCACTTCTTATCTCCCAACTCCCTCGTCTACCTTTACACCCCCTAGTTTGCCCACATGTCCACTCGCAGGCTACACACCCCTACCTTACACACTTCCCCAAACCCCCTTCTCTGTGGCCCATGGTATACCCCTATCTGATACACCTTTTCTCTTCTCTGTTCCCTCCATCCTGCCCCCTACCCATCTGCACCCACTTTGGATCACTCTATCATACAGGATGACGCTCCCAATCGGTCCCTCGGAGAGGACTACAACACTGCAGACACTTCCCACACTTTCTGGCACCAACTAGCAGGACCGTTCCCTAAGGCTCATGGCGGGATTCGAACCTAGGACACCAGCGTTGTAAGGTGCTTTAAGACCACGCTGCTAACCGCTGAGCCACCGTGCTACCCGTGCTAAGCCTCTGTGCTGCCCTGCCCTGTATAGTTAGGAGAAATGTTTGTCATGGGTTTAAGATGTTCTTTTTGATGCATATGGTCATTGTCCAGGAACTAGACGTGAGATTGTGAAGGGCTAAAAATAACGTTAAAAGTCTGACGGTTGGACGGGAGGTTTGGGCAAAAACTCGCATAAATCACACTCCCTGAGGGGATTTGAACTCTCGACCCTGTGGTCGCAAGTCTGCAGCTCTGACCACTAAGCCATGGAACCGCCGCACTTGTAGCCTCAACCAATCTGCTGACCTAATGATGCACTCTTCAATGACGTTGGACGGGTGGTTTGGGCAAAAACTCGCATAAGACACACGACCTGAGGGGATTTGAACTCTCGACCCCATGGTCGCAAGGGCGTAGCTCTAACCACTGAGCCACGGAACCGCCGCACTTGCAGCTTTAACCAATCTGCTGACCTAATGAGGCACTCTTCAATGAGCTGGATAGCTCTGATAGATTATTGCTCGGATAAGATGTTCTTTTTGATGCATATGGTCATTGTCCAGGAACTAGACGTGAGATTGTGAAGGGCTAAAAATAACGTTAAAAGTCTGACGGTTGGACGGGTGGTTTGGGCAAAAACTCACGTAACTCACACGCCCTGAGGGGATTTGAACTCTCGACCCTGCGGTCGCAAGGCTGCAGCTCTGACCACTAAGCCATGGAACCGCCGCACTTGTATCCTCAACCAATCTGCTGACCTAATGATGCACTCTTCAATGAGCTGTATAGCGCTGATAGATTATTGCTTGTCTAGGATTTGTTTGGAATGTATATGGTCTTGTCCATGAGATTAGTCAGGAAGTGCGGTGGCTCAGTGGTTAGCAGTTCGCTGTGAAACGCTGAGGTCCTGAGTTCAAATCCCGTCAAGGGCCATGGGGAGCGTAGTTACTAAATGAATAACCCATTGGGTGGAGGCCAATGGAACGCTGGGACATCCTCACAGGACTAGATGACATCGCAATGGAACGCCATGTCATCATCACAGAACCCGATGAAATCGCAATGGAACTTCTGGGACGTCAACACAGAACTCAATGACATCGCAATGGAATGTCTGGGATGTCAACACGGAACTCGATGACATCACGGTGGAACTTCAAGGACGGCATCACGGAACTCGATGACATCGTGGTGGAACTGCCAAGCCGTCACGGAACTCGATGACATTGCGGTGGAACTTCAAGGACGGCATCACGGAACTCGATGACATCGTGGTGGAACTTCCAGGACGGCATCACGGAGCTCGATGAACTTCCAGGACGTCAACACGGAACTCGATGACAGCGCCGTGGAACTTCAAGGTCGGCATCGTGGAACTCGATGACATCACGGTGGAACTTCAAGGACAGCATCACAGAACTCGATGACATGGAACGCTGGGACATCCTCACAGGACTAGATGACATCGCAATGGAACTTCCAGGACGGCATCACGGAGCTCGATGAACTTCCAGGACGTCAACACGGAACTCGATGACAGCGCTGTGGAACTTCAAGGACGGCATCATGGAACTCGATGACATTGCGGTGAATCTTCTGGGACGGCATCACGGAACTCGATGATATTGTCACTTTTTGGCATCGCAATGGCACTTCTTATCTCCCAACTCCCTCCCTAGTCTACCTTTACACCCCCTAGTTTGCCCACATGTCCACTCGCAGGCTACACACCCCTACCTTACACACTTCCCCAAACCCCCTTCTCTGAGGCCCATGGTATACCCCTATCTGATACACCTTTTCTCTTCTCTGTTCCCTCCATCCTGCCCCCTACCCTTCTGCACCCACTTTGGATCACTCTATCATACAGGATGACGCTCCCAATCGGTCCCTCGGAGAGGACTACAACACTGCAGACACTTCCCACACTTTCTGGCACCAACTAGCAGGACCGTTCCCTAAGGCTCATGGCGGGATTCGAACCTAGGACACCAGCGTTGTAAGGTGCTTTAAGACCACGCTGCTAACCGCTGAGCCACCGTGCTACCCGTGCTAAGCCTCTGTGCTGCCCTGCCCTGTATAGTTAGGAGAAATGTTTGTCATGGGTTTAAGATGTTCTTTTTGATGCATATGGTCATTGTCCAGGAACTAGACGTGAGATTGTGAAGGGCTAAAAATAACGTTAAAAGTCTGACGGTTGGACGGGTGGTTTGGGCAAAAACTCACGTAACTCACACGCCCTGAGGGGATTTGAACTCTCGACCCTGCGGTCGCAAGGCTGCAGCTCTGACCACTAAGCCATGGAACCGCCGCACTTGTATCCTCAACCAATCTGCTGACCTAATGATGCACTCTTCAATGAGCTGTATAGCGCTGATAGATTATTGCTTGTCTAGGATTTGTTTGGAATGTATATGGTCTTGTCCATGAGATTAGTCAGGAAGTGCGGTGGCTCAGTGGTTAGCAGTTCGCTGTGAAACGCTGAGGTCCTGAGTTCAAATCCCGTCAAGGGCCATGGGGAGCGTAGTCACTAAATGAATAACCCATTGGGTGGAGGCCAATGGAACTCTGGGACATCCTCACAGGACTAGATGACATCGCAATGGAACGCCATGTCATCATCACAGAACCCGATGAAATCGCAATGGAACTTCTGGGACGTCAACACAGAACTCAATGACATCGCAATGGAATGTCTGGGATGTCAACACGGAACTCGATGACATCACGGTGGAACTTCAAGGACGGCATCACGGAGCTCGATGAACTTCCAGGACGTCAACACGGAACTCGATGACAGCGCCGTGGAACTTCAAGGTCGGCATCGTGGAAGTCGATGACATCACGGTGGAACTTCAAGGACGGCATCACGGAACTCGATGACATCGTGGTGGAACTTCCAGGACGGCATCACGGAGCTCGATGAACTTCCAGGACGTCAACACGGAACTCGATGACAGCGCCGTGGAACTTCAAGGACGGCATCACGGAACTCGATGATATTGTCACTTTTTGGCATCGCAATGGCACTTCTTATCTCCCAACTCCCTCCCTAGTCTACCTTTACACCCCCTAGTTTGCCCACATGTCCACTCGCAGGCTACACACCCCTACCTTACACACTTCCCCAAACCCCCTTCTCTGAGGCCCATGGTATACCCCTATCTGATACACCTTTTCTCTTCTCTGTTCCCTCCATCCTGCCCCCTACCCATCTGCACCCACTTTGGATCACTCTATCATACAGGATGACGCTCCCAATCGGTCCCTCGGAGAGGACTACAACACTGCAGACACTTCCCACACTTTCTGGCACCAACTAGCAGGACCGTTCCCTAAGGCTCATGGCGGGATTCGAACCTAGGACACCAGCGTTGTAAGGTGCTTTAAGACCACGCTGCTAACCGCTGAGCCACCGTGCTACCCGTGCTAAGCCTCTGTGCTGCCCTGCCCTGTATAGTTAGGAGAAATGTTTGTCATGGGTTTAAGATGTTCTTTTTGATGCATATGGTCATTGTCCAGGAACTAGACGTGAGATTGTGAAGGGCTAAAAATAACGTTAAAAGTCTGACGGTTGGACGGGAGGTTTGGGCAAAAACTCGCATAAATCACACTCCCTGAGGGGATTTGAACTCTCGACCCTGTGGTCGCAAGTCTGCAGCTCTGACCACTAAGCCATGGAACCGCCGCACTTGTAGCCTCAACCAATCTGCTGACCTAATGATGCACTCTTCAATGACGTTGGACGGGTGGTTTGGGCAAAAACTCGCATAAGACACACGACCTGAGGGGATTTGAACTCTCGACCCCATGGTCGCAAGGGCGTAGCTCTAACCACTGAGCCACGGAACCGCCGCACTTGCAGCTTTAACCAATCTGCTGACCTAATGAGGCACTCTTCAATGAGCTGGATAGCTCTGATAGATTATTGCTCGGATAAGATGTTCTTTTTGATGCATATGGTCATTGTCCAGGAACTAGACGTGAGATTGTGAAGGGCTAAAAATAACGTTAAAAGTCTGACGGTTGGACGGGTGGTTTGGGCAAAAACTCACGTAACTCACACGCCCTGAGGGGATTTGAACTCTCGACCCTGCGGTCGCAAGGCTGCAGCTCTGTCCACTAAGCCATGGAACCGCTGCCCTTGTATCCTCAACCAATCTGCTGACCTAATGATGCACTCTTCAATGAGCTGTATAGCGCTGATAGATTATTGCTTGTCTAGGATTTGTTTGGAATGTATATGGTCTTGTCCATGAGATTAGTCAGGAAGTGCGGTGGCTCAGTGGTTAGCAGTTCGCTGTGAAACGCTGAGGTCCTGAGTTCAAATCCTGTCAAGGGCCATGGGGAGCGTAGTCACTAAATGAATAACCCATTGGGTGGAGGCCAATGGAACTCTGGGAC
The DNA here is from genome assembly GCF_031893055.1 of Leptodactylus fuscus. Lineage (NCBI taxonomy): Eukaryota > Metazoa > Chordata > Amphibia > Anura > Leptodactylidae > Leptodactylus > Leptodactylus fuscus. The sequence goes on from NC_134266.1 coordinate 169,267,265, forward strand.
ATCCTCACAGGACTAGATGACATCGCAATGGAACGCCATGTCATCATCACAGAACCCGATGAAATCGCAATGGAACTTCTGGGACGTCAACACAGAACTCAATGACATCGCAATGGAATGTCTGGGATGTCAACACGGAACTCGATGACATCACGGTGGAACTTCAAGGACGGCATCACGGAACTCGATGACATCGTGGTGGAACTGCCAAGCCGTCACGGAACTCGATGACATTGCGGTGGAACTTCAAGGACGGCATCACGGAACTCGATGACATCGTGGTGGAACTTCCAGGACGGCATCACGGAGCTCGATGAACTTCCAGGACGTCAACACGGAACTCGATGATATTGTCACTTTTTGGCATCGCAATGGCACTTCTTATCTCCCAACTCCCTCCCTAGTCTACCTTTACACCCCCTAGTTTGCCCACATGTCCACTCGCAGGCTACACACCCCTACCTTACACACTTCCCCAAACCCCCTTCTCTGAGGCCCATGGTATACCCCTATCTGATACACCTTTTCTCTTCTCTGTTCCCTCCATCCTGCCCCCTACCCTTCTGCACCCACTTTGGATCACTCTATCATACAGGATGACGCTCCCAATCGGTCCCTCGGAGAGGACTACAACACTGCAGACACTTCCCACACTTTCTGGCACCAACTAGCAGGACCGTTCCCTAAGGCTCATGGCGGGATTCGAACCTAGGACACCAGCGTTGTAAGGTGCTTTAAGACCACGCTGCTAACCGCTGAGCCACCGTGCTACCCGTGCTAAGCCTCTGTGCTGCCCTGCCCTGTATAGTTAGGAGAAATGTTTGTCATGGGTTTAAGATGTTCTTTTTGATGCATATGGTCATTGTCCAGGAACTAGACGTGAGATTGTGAAGGGCTAAAAATAACGTTAAAAGTCTGACGGTTGGACGGGTGGTTTGGGCAAAAACTCACGTAACTCACACGCCCTGAGGGGATTTGAACTCTCGACCCTGCGGTCGCAAGGCTGCAGCTCTGACCACTAAGCCATGGAACCGCCGCACTTGTATCCTCAACCAATCTGCTGACCTAATGATGCACTCTTCAATGAGCTGTATAGCGCTGATAGATTATTGCTTGTCTAGGATTTGTTTGGAATGTATATGGTCTTGTCCATGAGATTAGTCAGGAAGTGCGGTGGCTCAGTGGTTAGCAGTTCGCTGTGAAACGCTGAGGTCCTGAGTTCAAATCCCGTCAAGGGCCATGGGGAGCGTAGTCACTAAATGAATAACCCATTGGGTGGAGGCCAATGGAACTCTGGGACATCCTCACAGGACTAGATGACATCGCAATGGAACGCCATGTCATCATCACAGAACCCGATGAAATCGCAATGGAACTTCTGGGACGTCAACACAGAACTCAATGACATCGCAATGGAATGTCTGGGATGTCAACACGGAACTCGATGACATCACGGTGGAACTTCAAGGACGGCATCACGGAGCTCGATGAACTTCCAGGACGTCAACACGGAACTCGATGACAGCGCCGTGGAACTTCAAGGTCGGCATCGTGGAAGTCGATGACATCACGGTGGAACTTCAAGGACGGCATCACGGAACTCGATGACATCGTGGTGGAACTTCCAGGACGGCATCACGGAGCTCGATGAACTTCCAGGACGTCAACACGGAACTCGATGACAGCGCCGTGGAACTTCAAGGACGGCATCACGGAACTCGATGATATTGTCACTTTTTGGCATCGCAATGGCACTTCTTATCTCCCAACTCCCTCCCTAGTTTACCTTTACACCCCCTAGTTTGCCCACATGTCCACTCGCAGGCTACACACCCCTACCTTACACACTTCCCCAAACCCCCTTCTCTGAGGCCCATGGTATACCCCTATCTGATACACCTTTTCTCTTCTCTGTTCCCTCCATCCTGCCCCCTACCCATCTGCACCCACTTTGGATCACTCTATCATACAGGATGACGCTCCCAATCGGTCCCTCGGAGAGGACTACAACACTGCAGACACTTCCCACACTTTCTGGCACCAACTAGCAGGACCGTTCCCTAAGGCTCATGGCGGGATTCGAACCTAGGACACCAGCGTTGTAAGGTGCTTTAAGACCACGCTGCTAACCGCTGAGCCACCGTGCTACCCGTGCTAAGCCTCTGTGCTGCCCTGCCCTGTATAGTTAGGAGAAATGTTTGTCATGGGTTTAAGATGTTCTTTTTGATGCATATGGTCATTGTCCAGGAACTAGACGTGAGATTGTGAAGGGCTAAAAATAACGTTAAAAGTCTGACGGTTGGACGGGAGGTTTGGGCAAAAACTCGCATAAATCACACTCCCTGAGGGGATTTGAACTCTCGACCCTGTGGTCGCAAGTCTGCAGCTCTGACCACTAAGCCATGGAACCGCCGCACTTGTAGCCTCAACCAATCTGCTGACCTAATGATGCACTCTTCAATGACGTTGGACGGGTGGTTTGGGCAAAAACTCGCATAAGACACACGACCTGAGGGGATTTGAACTCTCGACCCCATGGTCGCAAGGGCGTAGCTCTAACCACTGAGCCACGGAACCGCCGCACTTGCAGCTTTAACCAATCTGCTGACCTAATGAGGCACTCTTCAATGAGCTGGATAGCTCTGATAGATTATTGCTCGGATAAGATGTTCTTTTTGATGCATATGGTCATTGTCCAGGAACTAGACGTGAGATTGTGAAGGGCTAAAAATAACGTTAAAAGTCTGACGGTTGGACGGGTGGTTTGGGCAAAAACTCACGTAACTCACACGCCCTGAGGGGATTTGAACTCTCGACCCTGCGGTCGCAAGGCTGCAGCTCTGTCCACTAAGCCATGGAACCGCTGCCCTTGTATCCTCAACCAATCTGCTGACCTAATGATGCACTCTTCAATGAGCTGTATAGCGCTGATAGATTATTGCTTGTCTAGGATTTGTTTGGAATGTATATGGTCTTGTCCATGAGATTAGTCAGGAAGTGCGGTGGCTCAGTGGTTAGCAGTTCGCTGTGAAACGCTGAGGTCCTGAGTTCAAATCCTGTCAAGGGCCATGGGGAGCGTAGTCACTAAATGGGACATCCTCACAGGACTAGATGACATCGCAATGGAACGCCATGTCATCATCACAGAACCCGATGAAATCGCAATGGAACTTCTGGGACGTCAACACAGAACTCAATGACATCGCAATGGAATGTCTGGGATGTCAACACGGAACTCGATGACATCACGGTGGAACTTCAAGGACGGCATCACGGAACTCGATGACATCGTGGTGGAACTGCCAAGCCGTCACGGAACTCGATGACATTGCGGTGGAACTTCAAGGACGGCATCATGGAACTCGAAGACATCGTGGTGGAACTTCCAGGACGGCATCACGGAGCTCGATGAACTTCCAGGACGTCAACACGGAACTCGATGATATTGTCACTTTTTGGCATCGCAATGGCACTTCTTATCTCCCAACTCCCTCCCTAGTCTACCTTTACACCCCCTAGTTTGCCCACATGTCCACTCGCAGGCTACACACCCCTACCTTACACACTTCCCCAAACCCCCTTCTCTGAGGCCCATGGTATACCCCTATCTGATACACCTTTTCTCTTCTCTGTTCCCTCCATCCTGCCCCCTACCCTTCTGCACCCACTTTGGATCACTCTATCATACAGGATGACGCTCCCAATCGGTCCCTCGGAGAGGACTACAACACTGCAGACACTTCCCACACTTTCTGGCACCAACTAGCAGGACCGTTCCCTAAGGCTCATGGCGGGATTCGAACCTAGGACACCAGCGTTGTAAGGTGCTTTAAGACCACGCTGCTAACCGCTGAGCCACCGTGCTACCCGTGCTAAGCCTCTGTGCTGCCCTGCCCTGTATAGTTAGGAGAAATGTTTGTCATGGGTTTAAGATGTTCTTTTTGATGCATATGGTCATTGTCCAGGAACTAGACGTGAGATTGTGAAGGGCTAAAAATAACGTTAAAAGTCTGACGGTTGGACGGGAGGTTTGGGCAAAAACTCGCATAAATCACACTCCCTGAGGGGATTCGAACTCTCGACCCTGTGGTCGCAAGTCTGCAGCTCTGACCACTAAGCCATGGAACCGCCGCACTTGTAGCCTCAACCAATCTGCTGACCTAATGATGCACTCTTCAATGAGCTGTATAGCGCTGATAGATTATTGCTTGTCTAGGATTTGTTTGGAATGTATATGGTCTTGTCCATGAGATTAGTCAGGAAGTGCGGTGGCTCAGTGGTTAGCAGTTCGCTGTGAAACGCTGAGGTCCTGAGTTCAAATCCCGTCAAGGGCCATGGGGAGCGTAGTCACTAAATGAATAACCCATTGGGTGGAGGCCAATGGAACTCTGGGACATCCTCACAGGACTAGATGACATCGCAATGGAACGCCATGTCATCATCACAGAACCCGATGAAATCGCAATGGAACTTCTGGGACGTCAACACAGAACTCAATGACATCGCAATGGAATGTCTGGGATGTCAACACGGAACTCGATGACATCACGGTGGAACTTCAAGGACGGCATCACGGAACTCGATGACATCGTGGTGGAACTGCCAAGCCGTCACGGAACTCGATGACATTGCGGTGGAACTTCAAGGACGGCATCACGGAACTCGATGACATCGTGGTGGAACTTCCAGGACGGCATCACGGAGCTCGATGAACTTCCAGGACGTCAACACGGAACTCGATGATATTGTCACTTTTTGGCATCGCAATGGCACTTCTTATCTCCCAACTCCCTCGTCTACCTTTACACCCCCTAGTTTGCCCACATGTCCACTCGCAGGCTACACACCCCTACCTTACACACTTCCCCAAACCCCCTTCTCTGTGGCCCATGGTATACCCCTATCTGATACACCTTTTCTCTTCTCTGTTCCCTCCATCCTGCCCCCTACCCATCTGCACCCACTTTGGATCACTCTATCATACAGGATGACGCTCCCAATCGGTCCCTCGGAGAGGACTACAACACTGCAGACACTTCCCACACTTTCTGGCACCAACTAGCAGGACCGTTCCCTAAGGCTCATGGCGGGATTCGAACCTAGGACGCCAGCGTTGTAAGGTGCTTTAAGACCACGCTGCTAACCGCTGAGCCACCGTGCTACCCGTGCTAAGCCTCTGTGCTGCCCTGCCCTGTATAGTTAGGAGAAATGTTTGTCATGGGTTTAAGATGTTCTTTTTGATGCATATGGTCATTGTCCAGGAACTAGACGTGAGATTGTGAAGGGCTAAAAATAACGTTAAAAGTCTGACGGTTGGACGGGAGGTTTGGGCAAAAACTCGCATAAATCACACTCCCTGAGGGGATTTGAACTCTCGACCCTGTGGTCGCAAGTCTGCAGCTCTGACCACTAAGCCATGGAACCGCCGCACTTGTAGCCTCAACCAATCTGCTGACCTAATGATGCACTCTTCAATGACGTTGGACGGGTGGTTTGGGCAAAAACTCGCATAAGACACACGACCTGAGGGGATTTGAACTCTCGACCCCATGGTCGCAAGGGCGTAGCTCTAACCACTGAGCCACGGAACCGCCGCACTTGCAGCTTTAACCAATCTGCTGACCTAATGAGGCACTCTTCAATGAGCTGGATAGCTCTGATAGATTATTGCTCGGATAAGATGTTCTTTTTGATGCATATGGTCATTGTCCAGGAACTAGACGTGAGATTGTGAAGGGCTAAAAATAACGTTAAAAGTCTGACGGTTGGACGGGTGGTTTGGGCAAAAACTCACGTAACTCACACGCCCTGAGGGGATTTGAACTCTCGACCCTGCGGTCGCAAGGCTGCAGCTCTGACCACTAAGCCATGGAACCGCCGCACTTGTATCCTCAACCAATCTGCTGACCTAATGATGCACTCTTCAATGAGCTGTATAGCGCTGATAGATTATTGCTTGTCTAGGATTTGTTTGGAATGTATATGGTCTTGTCCATGAGATTAGTCAGGAAGTGCGGTGGCTCAGTGGTTAGCAGTTCGCTGTGAAACGCTGAGGTCCTGAGTTCAAATCCCGTCAAGGGCCATGGGGAGCGTAGTTACTAAATGAATAACCCATTGGGTGGAGGCCAATGGAACGCTGGGACATCCTCACAGGACTAGATGACATCGCAATGGAACGCCATGTCATCATCACAGAACCCGATGAAATCGCAATGGAACTTCTGGGACGTCAACACAGAACTCAATGACATCGCAATGGAATGTCTGGGATGTCAACACGGAACTCGATGACATCACGGTGGAACTTCAAGGACGGCATCACGGAACTCGATGACATCGTGGTGGAACTGCCAAGCCGTCACGGAACTCGATGACATTGCGGTGGAACTTCAAGGACGGCATCACGGAACTCGATGACATCGTGGTGGAACTTCCAGGACGGCATCACGGAGCTCGATGAACTTCCAGGACGTCAACACGGAACTCGATGACAGCGCCGTGGAACTTCAAGGTCGGCATCGTGGAACTCGATGACATCACGGTGGAACTTCAAGGACAGCATCACAGAACTCGATGACATGGAACGCTGGGACATCCTCACAGGACTAGATGACATCGCAATGGAACTTCCAGGACGGCATCACGGAGCTCGATGAACTTCCAGGACGTCAACACGGAACTCGATGACAGCGCTGTGGAACTTCAAGGACGGCATCATGGAACTCGATGACATTGCGGTGAATCTTCTGGGACGGCATCACGGAACTCGATGATATTGTCACTTTTTGGCATCGCAATGGCACTTCTTATCTCCCAACTCCCTCCCTAGTCTACCTTTACACCCCCTAGTTTGCCCACATGTCCACTCGCAGGCTACACACCCCTACCTTACACACTTCCCCAAACCCCCTTCTCTGAGGCCCATGGTATACCCCTATCTGATACACCTTTTCTCTTCTCTGTTCCCTCCATCCTGCCCCCTACCCTTCTGCACCCACTTTGGATCACTCTATCATACAGGATGACGCTCCCAATCGGTCCCTCGGAGAGGACTACAACACTGCAGACACTTCCCACACTTTCTGGCACCAACTAGCAGGACCGTTCCCTAAGGCTCATGGCGGGATTCGAACCTAGGACACCAGCGTTGTAAGGTGCTTTAAGACCACGCTGCTAACCGCTGAGCCACCGTGCTACCCGTGCTAAGCCTCTGTGCTGCCCTGCCCTGTATAGTTAGGAGAAATGTTTGTCATGGGTTTAAGATGTTCTTTTTGATGCATATGGTCATTGTCCAGGAACTAGACGTGAGATTGTGAAGGGCTAAAAATAACGTTAAAAGTCTGACGGTTGGACGGGTGGTTTGGGCAAAAACTCACGTAACTCACACGCCCTGAGGGGATTTGAACTCTCGACCCTGCGGTCGCAAGGCTGCAGCTCTGACCACTAAGCCATGGAACCGCCGCACTTGTATCCTCAACCAATCTGCTGACCTAATGATGCACTCTTCAATGAGCTGTATAGCGCTGATAGATTATTGCTTGTCTAGGATTTGTTTGGAATGTATATGGTCTTGTCCATGAGATTAGTCAGGAAGTGCGGTGGCTCAGTGGTTAGCAGTTCGCTGTGAAACGCTGAGGTCCTGAGTTCAAATCCCGTCAAGGGCCATGGGGAGCGTAGTCACTAAATGAATAACCCATTGGGTGGAGGCCAATGGAACTCTGGGACATCCTCACAGGACTAGATGACATCGCAATGGAACGCCATGTCATCATCACAGAACCCGATGAAATCGCAATGGAACTTCTGGGACGTCAACACAGAACTCAATGACATCGCAATGGAATGTCTGGGATGTCAACACGGAACTCGATGACATCACGGTGGAACTTCAAGGACGGCATCACGGAGCTCGATGAACTTCCAGGACGTCAACACGGAACTCGATGACAGCGCCGTGGAACTTCAAGGTCGGCATCGTGGAAGTCGATGACATCACGGTGGAACTTCAAGGACGGCATCACGGAACTCGATGACATCGTGGTGGAACTTCCAGGATGGCATCACGGAGCTCGATGAACTTCCAGGATGTCAACACGGAACTCGATGACAGCGCCGTGGAACTTCAAGGACGGCATCACGGAACTCGATGATATTGTCACTTTTTGGCATCGCAATGGCACTTCTTATCTCCCAACTCCCTCCCTAGTTTACCTTTACACCCCCTAGTTTGCCCACATGTCCACTCGCAGGCTACACACCCCTACCTTACACACTTCCCCAAACCCCCTTCTCTGAGGCCCATGGTATACCCCTATCTGATACACCTTTTCTCTTCTCTGTTCCCTCCATCCTGCCCCCTACCCATCTGCACCCACTTTGGATCACTCTATCATACAGGATGACGCTCCCAATCGGTCCCTCGGAGAGGACTACAACACTGCAGACACTTCCCACACTTTCTGGCACCAACTAGCAGGACCGTTCCCTAAGGCTCATGGCGGGATTCGAACCTAGGACACCAGCGTTGTAAGGTGCTTTAAGACCACGCTGCTAACCGCTGAGCCACCGTGCTACCCGTGCTAAGCCTCTGTGCTGCCCTGCCCTGTATAGTTAGGAGAAATGTTTGTCATGGGTTTAAGATGTTCTTTTTGATGCATATGGTCATTGTCCAGGAACTAGACGTGAGATTGTGAAGGGCTAAAAATAACGTTAAAAGTCTGACGGTTGGACGGGAGGTTTGGGCAAAAACTCGCATAAATCACACTCCCTGAGGGGATTTGAACTCTCGACCCTGTGGTCGCAAGTCTGCAGCTCTGACCACTAAGCCATGGAACCGCCGCACTTGTAGCCTCAACCAATCTGCTGACCTAATGATGCACTCTTCAATGACGTTGGACGGGTGGTTTGGGCAAAAACTCGCATAAGACACACGACCTGAGGGGATTTGAACTCTCGACCCCATGGTCGCAAGGGCGTAGCTCTAACCACTGAGCCACGGAACCGCCGCACTTGCAGCTTTAACCAATCTGCTGACCTAATGAGGCACTCTTCAATGAGCTGGATAGCTCTGATAGATTATTGCTCGGATAAGATGTTCTTTTTGATGCATATGGTCATTGTCCAGGAACTAGACGTGAGATTGTGAAGGGCTAAAAATAACGTTAAAAGTCTGACGGTTGGACGGGTGGTTTGGGCAAAAACTCACGTAACTCACACGCCCTGAGGGGATTTGAACTCTCGACCCTGCGGTCGCAAGGCTGCAGCTCTGTCCACTAAGCCATGGAACCGCTGCCCTTGTATCCTCAACCAATCTGCTGACCTAATGATGCACTCTTCAATGAGCTGTATAGCGCTGATAGATTATTGCTTGTCTAGGATTTGTTTGGAATGTATATGGTCTTGTCCATGAGATTAGTCAGGAAGTGCGGTGGCTCAGTGGTTAGCAGTTCGCTGTGAAACGCTGAGGTCCTGAGTTCAAATCCTGTCAAGGGCCATGGGGAGCGTAGTCACTAAATGAATAACCCATTGGGTGGAGGCCAATGGAACTCTGGGACATCCTCACAGGACTAGATGACATCGCAATGGAACGCCATGTCATCATCACAGAACCCGATGAAATCGCAATGGAACTTCTGGGACGTCAACACAGAACTCAATGACATCGCAATGGAATGTCTGGGATGTCAACACGGAACTCGATGACATCACGGTGGAACTTCAAGGACGGCATCACGGAACTCGATGACATCGTGGTGGAACTGCCAAGCCGTCACGGAACTCGATGACATTGCGGTGGAACTTCAAGGACGGCATCACGGAACTCGATGACATCGTGGTGGAACTTCCAGGACGGCATCACGGAGCTCGATGAACTTCCAGGACGTCAACACGGAACTCGATGATATTGTCACTTTTTGGCATCGCAATGGCACTTCTTATCTCCCAACTCCCTCCCTAGTCTACCTTTACACCCCCTAGTTTGCCCACATGTCCACTCGCAGGCTACACACCCCTACCTTACACACTTCCCCAAACCCCCTTCTCTGAGGCCCATGGTATACCCCTATCTGATACACCTTTTCTCTTCTCTGTTCCCTCCATCCTGCCCCCTACCCTTCTGCACCCACTTTGGATCACTCTATCATACAGGATGACGCTCCCAATCGGTCCCTCGGAGAGGACTACAACACTGCAGACACTTCCCACACTTTCTGGCACCAACTAGCAGGACCGTTCCCTAAGGCTCATGGCGGGATTCGAACCTAGGACACCAGCGTTGTAAGGTGCTTTAAGACCACGCTGCTAACCGCTGAGCCACCGTGCTACCCGTGCTAAGCCTCTGTGCTGCCCTGCCCTGTATAGTTAGGAGAAATGTTTGTCATGGGTTTAAGATGTTCTTTTTGATGCATATGGTCATTGTCCAGGAACTAGACGTGAGATTGTGAAGGGCTAAAAATAACGTTAAAAGTCTGACGGTTGGACGGGAGGTTTGGGCAAAAACTCGCATAAATCACACTCCCTGAGGGGATTCGAACTCTCGACCCTGTGGTCGCAAGTCTGCAGCTCTGACCACTAAGCCATGGAACCGCCGCACTTGTAGCCTCAACCAATCTGCTGACCTAATGATGCACTCTTCAATGAGCTGTATAGCGCTGATAGATTATTGCTTGTCTAGGATTTGTTTGGAATGTATATGGTCTTGTCCATGAGATTAGTCAGGAAGTGCGGTGGCTCAGTGGTTAGCAGTTCGCTGTGAAACGCTGAGGTCCTGAGTTCAAATCCCGTCAAGGGCCATGGGGAGCGTAGTCACTAAATGAATAACCCATTGGGTGGAGGCCAATGGAACTCTGGGACATCCTCACAGGACTAGATGACATCGCAATGGAACGCCATGTCATCATCACAGAACCCGATGAAATCGCAATGGAACTTCTGGGACGTCAACACAGAACTCAATGACATCGCAATGGAATGTCTGGGATGTCAACACGGAACTCGATGACATCACGGTGGAACTTCAAGGACGGCATCACGGAACTCGATGACATCGTGGTGGAACTGCCAAGCCGTCACGGAACTCGATGACATTGCGGTGGAACTTCAAGGACGGCATCACGGAACTCGATGACATCGTGGTGGAACTTCCAGGACGGCATCACGGAGCTCGATGAACTTCCAGGACGTCAACACGGAACTCGATGATATTGTCACTTTTTGGCATCGCAATGGCACTTCTTATCTCCCAACTCCCTCGTCTACCTTTACACCCCCTAGTTTGCCCACATGTCCACTCGCAGGCTACACACCCCTACCTTACACACTTCCCCAAACCCCCTTCTCTGTGGCCCATGGTATACCCCTATCTGATACACCTTTTCTCTTCTCTGTTCCCTCCATCCTGCCCCCTACCCATCTGCACCCACTTTGGATCACTCTATCATACAGGATGACGCTCCCAATCGGTCCCTCGGAGAGGACTACAACACTGCAGACACTTCCCACACTTTCTGGCACCAACTAGCAGGACCGTTCCCTAAGGCTCATGGCGGGATTCGAACCTAGGACACCAGCGTTGTAAGGTGCTTTAAGACCACGCTGCTAACCGCTGAGCCACCGTGCTACCCGTGCTAAGCCTCTGTGCTGCCCTGCCCTGTATAGTTAGGAGAAATGTTTGTCATGGGTTTAAGATGTTCTTTTTGATGCATATGGTCATTGTCCAGGAACTAGACGTGAGATTGTGAAGGGCTAAAAATAACGTTAAAAGTCTGACGGTTGGACGGGAGGTTTGGGCAAAAACTCGCATAAATCACACTCCCTGAGGGGATTTGAACTCTCGACCCTGTGGTCGCAAGTCTGCAGCTCTGACCACTAAGCCATGGAACCGCCGCACTTGTAGCCTCAACCAATCTGCTGACCTAATGATGCACTCTTCAATGACGTTGGACGGGTGGTTTGGGCAAAAACTCGCATAAGACACACGACCTGAGGGGATTTGAACTCTCGACCCCATGGTCGCAAGGGCGTAGCTCTAACCACTGAGCCACGGAACCGCCGCACTTGCAGCTTTAACCAATCTGCTGACCTAATGAGGCACTCTTCAATGAGCTGGATAGCTCTGATAGATTATTGCTCGGATAAGATGTTCTTTTTGATGCATATGGTCATTGTCCAGGAACTAGACGTGAGATTGTGAAGGGCTAAAAATAACGTTAAAAGTCTGACGGTTGGACGGGTGGTTTGGGCAAAAACTCACGTAACTCACACGCCCTGAGGGGATTTGAACTCTCGACCCTGCGGTCGCAAGGCTGCAGCTCTGACCACTAAGCCATGGAACCGCCGCACTTGTATCTTCAACCAATCTGCTGACCTAATGATGCACTCTTCAATGAGCTGTATAGCGCTGATAGATTATTGCTTGTCTAGGATTTGTTTGGAATGTATATGGTCTTGTCCATGAGATTAGTCAGGAAGTGCGGTGGCTCAGTGGTTAGCAGTTCGCTGTGAAACGCTGAGGTCCTGAGTTCAAATCCCGTCAAGGGCCATGGGGAGCGTAGTTACTAAATGAATAACCCATTGGGTGGAGGCCAATGGAACGCTGGGACATCCTCACAGGACTAGATGACATCGCAATGGAACGCCATGTCATCATCACAGAACCCGATGAAATCGCAATGGAACTTCTGGGACGTCAACACAGAACTCAATGACATCGCAATGGAATGTCTGGGATGTCAACACGGAACTCGATGACATCACGGTGGAACTTCAAGGACGGCATCACGGAACTCGATGACATCGTGGTGGAACTGCCAAGCCGTCACGGAACTCGATGACATTGCGGTGGAACTTCAAGGACGGCATCACGGAACTCGATGACATCGTGGTGGAACTTCCAGGACGGCATCACGGAGCTCGATGAACTTCCAGGACGTCAACACGGAACTCGATGACAGCGCCGTGGAACTTCAAGGTCGGCATCGTGGAACTCGATGACATCACGGTGGAACTTCAAGGACAGCATCACAGAACTCGATGACATGGAACGCTGGGACATCCTCACAGGACTAGATGACATCGCAATGGAACTTCCAGGACGGCATCACGGAGCTCGATGAACTTCCAGGACGTCAACACGGAACTCGATGACAGCGCTGTGGAACTTCAAGGACGGCATCATGGAACTCGATGACATTGCGGTGAATCTTCTGGGACGGCATCACGGAACTCGATGATATTGTCACTTTTTGGCATCGCAATGGCACTTCTTATCTCCCAACTCCCTCCCTAGTCTACCTTTACACCCCCTAGTTTGCCCACATGTCCACTCGCAGGCTACACACCCCTACCTTACACACTTCCCCAAACCCCCTTCTCTGAGGCCCATGGTATACCCCTATCTGATACACCTTTTCTCTTCTCTGTTCCCTCCATCCTGCCCCCTACCCTTCTGCACCCACTTTGGATCACTCTATCATACAGGATGACGCTCCCAATCGGTCCCTCGGAGAGGACTACAACACTGCAGACACTTCCCACACTTTCTGGCACCAACTAGCAGGACCGTTCCCTAAGGCTCATGGCGGGATTCGAACCTAGGACACCAGCGTTGTAAGGTGCTTTAAGACCACGCTGCTAACCGCTGAGCCACCGTGCTACCCGTGCTAAGCCTCTGTGCTGCCCTGCCCTGTATAGTTAGGAGAAATGTTTGTCATGGGTTTAAGATGTTCTTTTTGATGCATATGGTCATTGTCCAGGAACTAGACGTGAGATTGTGAAGGGCTAAAAATAACGTTAAAAGTCTGACGGTTGGACGGGAGGTTTGGGCAAAAACTCGCATAAATCACACTCCCTGAGGGGATTCGAACTCTCGACCCTGTGGTCGCAAGTCTGCAGCTCTGACCACTAAGCCATGGAACCGCCGCACTTGTAGCCTCAACCAATCTGCTGACCTAATGATGCACTCTTCAATGAGCTGTATAGCGCTGATAGATTATTGCTTGTCTAGGATTTGTTTGGAATGTATATGGTCTTGTCCATGAGATTAGTCAGGAAGTGCGGTGGCTCAGTGGTTAGCAGTTCGCTGTGAAACGCTGAGGTCCTGAGTTCAAATCCCGTCAAGGGCCATGGGGAGCGTAGTCACTAAATGAATAACCCATTGGGTGGAGGCCAATGGAACTCTGGGACATCCTCACAGGACTAGATGACATCGCAATGGAACGCCATGTCATCATCACAGAACCCGATGAAATCGCAATGGAACTTCTGGGACGTCAACACAGAACTCAATGACATCGCAATGGAATGTCTGGGATGTCAACACGGAACTCGATGACATCACGGTGGAACTTCAAGGACGGCATCACGGAACTCGATGACATCGTGGTGGAACTGCCAAGCCGTCACGGAACTCGATGACATTGCGGTGGAACTTCAAGGACGGCATCACGGAACTCGATGACATCGTGGTGGAACTTCCAGGACGGCATCACGGAGCTCGATGAACTTCCAGGACGTCAACACGGAACTCGATGATATTGTCACTTTTTGGCATCGCAATGGCACTTCTTATCTCCCAACTCCCTCGTCTACCTTTACACCCCCTAGTTTGCCCACATGTCCACTCGCAGGCTACACACCCCTACCTTACACACTTCCCCAAACCCCCTTCTCTGTGGCCCATGGTATACCCCTATCTGATACACCTTTTCTCTTCTCTGTTCCCTCCATCCTGCCCCCTACCCATCTGCACCCACTTTGGATCACTCTATCATACAGGATGACGCTCCCAATCGGTCCCTCGGAGAGGACTACAACACTGCAGACACTTCCCACACTTTCTGGCACCAACTAGCAGGACCGTTCCCTAAGGCTCATGGCGGGATTCGAACCTAGGACACCAGCGTTGTAAGGTGCTTTAAGACCACGCTGCTAACCGCTGAGCCACCGTGCTACCCGTGCTAAGCCTCTGTGCTGCCCTGCCCTGTATAGTTAGGAGAAATGTTTGTCATGGGTTTAAGATGTTCTTTTTGATGCATATGGTCATTGTCCAGGAACTAGACGTGAGATTGTGAAGGGCTAAAAATAACGTTAAAAGTCTGACGGTTGGACGGGAGGTTTGGGCAAAAACTCGCATAAATCACACTCCCTGAGGGGATTTGAACTCTCGACCCTGTGGTCGCAAGTCTGCAGCTCTGACCACTAAGCCATGGAACCGCCGCACTTGTAGCCTCAACCAATCTGCTGACCTAATGATGCACTCTTCAATGACGTTGGACGGGTGGTTTGGGCAAAAACTCGCATAAGACACACGACCTGAGGGGATTTGAACTCTCGACCCCATGGTCGCAAGGGCGTAGCTCTAACCACTGAGCCACGGAACCGCCGCACTTGCAGCTTTAACCAATCTGCTGACCTAATGAGGCACTCTTCAATGAGCTGGATAGCTCTGATAGATTATTGCTCGGATAAGATGTTCTTTTTGATGCATATGGTCATTGTCCAGGAACTAGACGTGAGATTGTGAAGGGCTAAAAATAACGTTAAAAGTCTGACGGTTGGACGGGTGGTTTGGGCAAAAACTCACGTAACTCACACGCCCTGAGGGGATTTGAACTCTCGACCCTGCGGTCGCAAGGCTGCAGCTCTGACCACTAAGCCATGGAACCGCCGCACTTGTATCCTCAACCAATCTGCTGACCTAATGATGCACTCTTCAATGAGCTGTATAGCGCTGATAGATTATTGCTTGTCTAGGATTTGTTTGGAATGTATATGGTCTTGTCCATGAGATTAGTCAGGAAGTGCGGTGGCTCAGTGGTTAGCAGTTCGCTGTGAAACGCTGAGGTCCTGAGTTCAAATCCCGTCAAGGGCCATGGGGAGCGTAGTTACTAAATGAATAACCCATTGGGTGGAGGCCAATGGAACGCTGGGACATCCTCACAGGACTAGATGACATCGCAATGGAACGCCATGTCATCATCACAGAACCCGATGAAATCGCAATGGAACTTCTGGGACGTCAACACAGAACTCAATGACATCGCAATGGAATGTCTGGGATGTCAACACGGAACTCGATGACATCACGGTGGAACTTCAAGGACGGCATCACGGAACTCGATGACATCGTGGTGGAACTGCCAAGCCGTCACGGAACTCGATGACATTGCGGTGGAACTTCAAGGACGGCATCACGGAACTCGATGACATCGTGGTGGAACTTCCAGGACGGCATCACGGAGCTCGATGAACTTCCAGGACGTCAACACGGAACTCGATGACAGCGCCGTGGAACTTCAAGGTCGGCATCGTGGAACTCGATGACATCACGGTGGAACTTCAAGGACAGCATCACAGAACTCGATGACATGGAACGCTGGGACATCCTCACAGGACTAGATGACATCGCAATGGAACTTCCAGGACGGCATCACGGAGCTCGATGAACTTCCAGGACGTCAACACGGAACTCGATGACAGCGCTGTGGAACTTCAAGGACGGCATCATGGAACTCGATGACATTGCGGTGAATCTTCTGGGACGGCATCACGGAACTCGATGATATTGTCACTTTTTGGCATCGCAATGGCACTTCTTATCTCCCAACTCCCTCCCTAGTCTACCTTTACACCCCCTAGTTTGCCCACATGTCCACTCGCAGGCTACACACCCCTACCTTACACACTTCCCCAAACCCCCTTCTCTGAGGCCCATGGTATACCCCTATCTGATACACCTTTTCTCTTCTCTGTTCCCTCCATCCTGCCCCCTACCCTTCTGCACCCACTTTGGATCACTCTATCATACAGGATGACGCTCCCAATCGGTCCCTCGGAGAGGACTACAACACTGCAGACACTTCCCACACTTTCTGGCACCAACTAGCAGGACCGTTCCCTAAGGCTCATGGCGGGATTCGAACCTAGGACACCAGCGTTGTAAGGTGCTTTAAGACCACGCTGCTAACCGCTGAGCCACCGTGCTACCCGTGCTAAGCCTCTGTGCTGCCCTGCCCTGTATAGTTAGGAGAAATGTTTGTCATGGGTTTAAGATGTTCTTTTTGATGCATATGGTCATTGTCCAGGAACTAGACGTGAGATTGTGAAGGGCTAAAAATAACGTTAAAAGTCTGACGGTTGGACGGGTGGTTTGGGCAAAAACTCACGTAACTCACACGCCCTGAGGGGATTTGAACTCTCGACCCTGCGGTCGCAAGGCTGCAGCTCTGACCACTAAGCCATGGAACCGCCGCACTTGTATCCTCAACCAATCTGCTGACCTAATGATGCACTCTTCAATGAGCTGTATAGCGCTGATAGATTATTGCTTGTCTAGGATTTGTTTGGAATGTATATGGTCTTGTCCATGAGATTAGTCAGGAAGTGCGGTGGCTCAGTGGTTAGCAGTTCGCTGTGAAACGCTGAGGTCCTGAGTTCAAATCCCGTCAAGGGCCATGGGGAGCGTAGTCACTAAATGAATAACCCATTGGGTGGAGGCCAATGGAACTCTGGGACATCCTCACAGGACTAGATGACATCGCAATGGAACGCCATGTCATCATCACAGAACCCGATGAAATCGCAATGGAACTTCTGGGACGTCAACACAGAACTCAATGACATCGCAATGGAATGTCTGGGATGTCAACACGGAACTCGATGACATCACGGTGGAACTTCAAGGACGGCATCACGGAGCTCGATGAACTTCCAGGACGTCAACACGGAACTCGATGACAGCGCCGTGGAACTTCAAGGTCGGCATCGTGGAAGTCGATGACATCACGGTGGAACTTCAAGGACGGCATCACGGAACTCGATGACATCGTGGTGGAACTTCCAGGACGGCATCACGGAGCTCGATGAACTTCCAGGACGTCAACACGGAACTCGATGACAGCGCCGTGGAACTTCAAGGACGGCATCACGGAACTCGATGATATTGTCACTTTTTGGCATCGCAATGGCACTTCTTATCTCCCAACTCCCTCCCTAGTCTACCTTTACACCCCCTAGTTTGCCCACATGTCCACTCGCAGGCTACACACCCCTACCTTACACACTTCCCCAAACCCCCTTCTCTGAGGCCCATGGTATACCCCTATCTGATACACCTTTTCTCTTCTCTGTTCCCTCCATCCTGCCCCCTACCCATCTGCACCCACTTTGGATCACTCTATCATACAGGATGACGCTCCCAATCGGTCCCTCGGAGAGGACTACAACACTGCAGACACTTCCCACACTTTCTGGCACCAACTAGCAGGACCGTTCCCTAAGGCTCATGGCGGGATTCGAACCTAGGACACCAGCGTTGTAAGGTGCTTTAAGACCACGCTGCTAACCGCTGAGCCACCGTGCTACCCGTGCTAAGCCTCTGTGCTGCCCTGCCCTGTATAGTTAGGAGAAATGTTTGTCATGGGTTTAAGATGTTCTTTTTGATGCATATGGTCATTGTCCAGGAACTAGACGTGAGATTGTGAAGGGCTAAAAATAACGTTAAAAGTCTGACGGTTGGACGGGAGGTTTGGGCAAAAACTCGCATAAATCACACTCCCTGAGGGGATTTGAACTCTCGACCCTGTGGTCGCAAGTCTGCAGCTCTGACCACTAAGCCATGGAACCGCCGCACTTGTAGCCTCAACCAATCTGCTGACCTAATGATGCACTCTTCAATGACGTTGGACGGGTGGTTTGGGCAAAAACTCGCATAAGACACACGACCTGAGGGGATTTGAACTCTCGACCCCATGGTCGCAAGGGCGTAGCTCTAACCACTGAGCCACGGAACCGCCGCACTTGCAGCTTTAACCAATCTGCTGACCTAATGAGGCACTCTTCAATGAGCTGGATAGCTCTGATAGATTATTGCTCGGATAAGATGTTCTTTTTGATGCATATGGTCATTGTCCAGGAACTAGACGTGAGATTGTGAAGGGCTAAAAATAACGTTAAAAGTCTGACGGTTGGACGGGTGGTTTGGGCAAAAACTCACGTAACTCACACGCCCTGAGGGGATTTGAACTCTCGACCCTGCGGTCGCAAGGCTGCAGCTCTGTCCACTAAGCCATGGAACCGCTGCCCTTGTATCCTCAACCAATCTGCTGACCTAATGATGCACTCTTCAATGAGCTGTATAGCGCTGATAGATTATTGCTTGTCTAGGATTTGTTTGGAATGTATATGGTCTTGTCCATGAGATTAGTCAGGAAGTGCGGTGGCTCAGTGGTTAGCAGTTCGCTGTGAAACGCTGAGGTCCTGAGTTCAAATCCTGTCAAGGGCCATGGGGAGCGTAGTCACTAAATGAATAACCCATTGGGTGGAGGCCAATGGAACTCTGGGACATCCTCACAGGACTAGATGACATCGCAATGGAACGCCATGTCATCATCACAGAACCCGATGAAATCGCAATGGAACTTCTGGGACGTCAACACAGAACTCAATGACATCGCAATGGAATGTCTGGGATGTCAACACGGAACTCGATGACATCACGGTGGAACTTCAAGGACGGCATCACGGAACTCGATGACATCGTGGTGGAACTGCCAAGCCGTCACGGAACTCGATGACATTGCGGTGGAACTTCAAGGACGGCATCACGGAACTCGATGACATCGTGGTGGAACTTCCAGGACGGCATCACGGAGCTCGATGAACTTCCAGGACGTCAACACGGAACTCGATGATATTGTCACTTTTTGGCATCGCAATGGCACTTCTTATCTCCCAACTCCCTCCCTAGTCTACCTTTACACCCCCTAGTTTGCCCACATGTCCACTCGCAGGCTACACACCCCTACCTTACACACTTCCCCAAACCCCCTTCTCTGAGGCCCATGGTATACCCCTATCTGATACACCTTTTCTCTTCTCTGTTCCCTCCATCCTGCCCCCTACCCTTCTGCACCCACTTTGGATCACTCTATCATACAGGATGACGCTCCCAATCGGTCCCTCGGAGAGGACTACAACACTGCAGACACTTCCCACACTTTCTGGCACCAACTAGCAGGACCGTTCCCTAAGGCTCATGGCGGGATTCGAACCTAGGACACCAGCGTTGTAAGGTGCTTTAAGACCACGCTGCTAACCGCTGAGCCACCGTGCTACCCGTGCTAAGCCTCTGTGCTGCCCTGCCCTGTATAGTTAGGAGAAATGTTTGTCATGGGTTTAAGATGTTCTTTTTGATGCATATGGTCATTGTCCAGGAACTAGACGTGAGATTGTGAAGGGCTAAAAATAACGTTAAAAGTCTGACGGTTGGACGGGAGGTTTGGGCAAAAACTCGCATAAATCACACTCCCTGAGGGGATTCGAACTCTCGACCCTGTGGTCGCAAGTCTGCAGCTCTGACCACTAAGCCATGGAACCGCCGCACTTGTAGCCTCAACCAATCTGCTGACCTAATGATGCACTCTTCAATGAGCTGTATAGCGCTGATAGATTATTGCTTGTCTAGGATTTGTTTGGAATGTATATGGTCTTGTCCATGAGATTAGTCAGGAAGTGCGGTGGCTCAGTGGTTAGCAGTTCGCTGTGAAACGCTGAGGTCCTGAGTTCAAATCCCGTCAAGGGCCATGGGGAGCGTAGTCACTAAATGAATAACCCATTGGGTGGAGGCCAATGGAACTCTGGGACATCCTCACAGGACTAGATGACATCGCAATGGAACGCCATGTCATCATCACAGAACCCGATGAAATCGCAATGGAACTTCTGGGACGTCAACACAGAACTCAATGACATCGCAATGGAATGTCTGGGATGTCAACACGGAACTCGATGACATCACGGTGGAACTTCAAGGACGGCATCACGGAACTCGATGACATCGTGGTGGAACTGCCAAGCCGTCACGGAACTCGATGACATTGCGGTGGAACTTCAAGGACGGCATCACGGAACTCGATGACATCGTGGTGGAACTTCCAGGACGGCATCACGGAGCTCGATGAACTTCCAGGACGTCAACACGGAACTCGATGATATTGTCACTTTTTGGCATCGCAATGGCACTTCTTATCTCCCAACTCCCTCGTCTACCTTTACACCCCCTAGTTTGCCCACATGTCCACTCGCAGGCTACACACCCCTACCTTACACACTTCCCCAAACCCCCTTCTCTGTGGCCCATGGTATACCCCTATCTGATACACCTTTTCTCTTCTCTGTTCCCTCCATCCTGCCCCCTACCCATCTGCACCCACTTTGGATCACTCTATCATACAGGATGACGCTCCCAATCGGTCCCTCGGAGAGGACTACAACACTGCAGACACTTCCCACACTTTCTGGCACCAACTAGCAGGACCGTTCCCTAAGGCTCATGGCGGGATTCGAACCTAGGACACCAGCGTTGTAAGGTGCTTTAAGACCACGCTGCTAACCGCTGAGCCACCGTGCTACCCGTGCTAAGCCTCTGTGCTGCCCTGCCCTGTATAGTTAGGAGAAATGTTTGTCATGGGTTTAAGATGTTCTTTTTGATGCATATGGTCATTGTCCAGGAACTAGACGTGAGATTGTGAAGGGCTAAAAATAACGTTAAAAGTCTGACGGTTGGACGGGAGGTTTGGGCAAAAACTCGCATAAATCACACTCCCTGAGGGGATTTGAACTCTCGACCCTGTGGTCGCAAGTCTGCAGCTCTGACCACTAAGCCATGGAACCGCCGCACTTGTAGCCTCAACCAATCTGCTGACCTAATGATGCACTCTTCAATGACGTTGGACGGGTGGTTTGGGCAAAAACTCGCATAAGACACACGACCTGAGGGGATTTGAACTCTCGACCCCATGGTCGCAAGGGCGTAGCTCTAACCACTGAGCCACGGAACCGCCGCACTTGCAGCTTTAACCAATCTGCTGACCTAATGAGGCACTCTTCAATGAGCTGGATAGCTCTGATAGATTATTGCTCGGATAAGATGTTCTTTTTGATGCATATGGTCATTGTCCAGGAACTAGACGTGAGATTGTGAAGGGCTAAAAATAACGTTAAAAGTCTGACGGTTGGACGGGTGGTTTGGGCAAAAACTCACGTAACTCACACGCCCTGAGGGGATTTGAACTCTCGACCCTGCGGTCGCAAGGCTGCAGCTCTGACCACTAAGCCATGGAACCGCCGCACTTGTATCCTCAACCAATCTGCTGACCTAATGATGCACTCTTCAATGAGCTGTATAGCGCTGATAGATTATTGCTTGTCTAGGATTTGTTTGGAATGTATATGGTCTTGTCCATGAGATTAGTCAGGAAGTGCGGTGGCTCAGTGGTTAGCAGTTCGCTGTGAAACGCTGAGGTCCTGAGTTCAAATCCCGTCAAGGGCCATGGGGAGCGTAGTTACTAAATGAATAACCCATTGGGTGGAGGCCAATGGAACGCTGGGACATCCTCACAGGACTAGATGACATCGCAATGGAACGCCATGTCATCATCACAGAACCTGATGAAATCGCAATGGAACTTCTGGGACGTCAACACAGAACTCAATGACATCGCAATGGAATGTCTGGGATGTCAACACGGAACTCGATGACATCACGGTGGAACTTCAAGGACGGCATCACGGAACTCGATGACATCGTGGTGGAACTGCCAAGCCGTCACGGAACTCGATGACATTGCGGTGGAACTTCAAGGACGGCATCACGGAACTCGATGACATCGTGGTGGAACTTCCAGGACGGCATCACGGAGCTCGATGAACTTCCAGGACGTCAACACGGAACTCGATGATATTGTCACTTTTTGGCATCGCAATGGCACTTCTTATCTCCCAACTCCCTCCCTAGTCTACCTTTACACCCCCTAGTTTGCCCACATGTCCACTCGCAGGCTACACACCCCTACCTTACACACTTCCCCAAACCCCCTTCTCTGAGGCCCATGGTATACCCCTATCTGATACACCTTTTCTCTTCTCTGTTCCCTCCATCCTGCCCCCTACCCTTCTGCACCCACTTTGGATCACTCTATCATACAGGATGACGCTCCCAATCGGTCCCTCGGAGAGGACTACAACACTGCAGACACTTCCCACACTTTCTGGCACCAACTAGCAGGACCGTTCCCTAAGGCTCATGGCGGGATTCGAACCTAGGACACCAGCGTTGTAAGGTGCTTTAAGACCACGCTGCTAACCGCTGAGCCACCGTGCTACCCGTGCTAAGCCTCTGTGCTGCCCTGCCCTGTATAGTTAGGAGAAATGTTTGTCATGGGTTTAAGATGTTCTTTTTGATGCATATGGTCATTGTCCAGGAACTAGACGTGAGATTGTGAAGGGCTAAAAATAACGTTAAAAGTCTGACGGTTGGACGGGAGGTTTGGGCAAAAACTCGCATAAATCACACTCCCTGAGGGGATTCGAACTCTCGACCCTGTGGTCGCAAGTCTGCAGCTCTGACCACTAAGCCATGGAACCGCCGCACTTGTAGCCTCAACCAATCTGCTGACCTAATGATGCACTCTTCAATGAGCTGTATAGCGCTGATAGATTATTGCTTGTCTAGGATTTGTTTGGAATGTATATGGTCTTGTCCATGAGATTAGTCAGGAAGTGCGGTGGCTCAGTGGTTAGCAGTTCGCTGTGAAACGCTGAGGTCCTGAGTTCAAATCCCGTCAAGGGCCATGGGGAGCGTAGTCACTAAATGAATAACCCATTGGGTGGAGGCCAATGGAACTCTGGGACATCCTCACAGGACTAGATGACATCGCAATGGAACGCCATGTCATCATCACAGAACCCGATGAAATCGCAATGGAACTTCTGGGACGTCAACACAGAACTCAATGACATCGCAATGGAATGTCTGGGATGTCAACACGGAACTCGATGACATCACGGTGGAACTTCAAGGACGGCATCACGGAACTCGATGACATCGTGGTGGAACTGCCAAGCCGTCACGGAACTCGATGACATTGCGGTGGAACTTCAAGGACGGCATCACGGAACTCGATGACATCGTGGTGGAACTTCCAGGACGGCATCACGGAGCTCGATGAACTTCCAGGACGTCAACACGGAACTCGATGAGATTGTCACTTTTTGGCATCGCAATGGCACTTCTTATCTCCCAACTCCCTCGTCTACCTTTACACCCCCTAGTTTGCCCACATGTCCACTCGCAGGCTACACACCCCTACCTTACACACTTCCCCAAACCCCCTTCTCTGTGGCCCATGGTATACCCCTATCTGATACACCTTTTCTCTTCTCTGTTCCCTCCATCCTGCCCCCTACCCATCTGCACCCACTTTGGATCACTCTATCATACAGGATGACGCTCCCAATCGGTCCCTCGGAGAGGACTACAACACTGCAGACACTTCCCACACTTTCTGGCACCAACTAGCAGGACCGTTCCCTAAGGCTCATGGCGGGATTCGAACCTAGGACACCAGCGTTGTAAGGTGCTTTAAGACCACGCTGCTAACCGCTGAGCCACCGTGCTACCCGTGCTAAGCCTCTGTGCTGCCCTGCCCTGTATAGTTAGGAGAAATGTTTGTCATGGGTTTAAGATGTTCTTTTTGATGCATATGGTCATTGTCCAGGAACTAGACGTGAGATTGTGAAGGGCTAAAAATAACGTTAAAAGTCTGACGGTTGGACGGGAGGTTTGGGCAAAAACTCGCATAAATCACACTCCCTGAGGGGATTTGAACTCTCGACCCTGTGGTCGCAAGTCTGCAGCTCTGACCACTAAGCCATGGAACCGCCGCACTTGTAGCCTCAACCAATCTGCTGACCTAATGATGCACTCTTCAATGACGTTGGACGGGTGGTTTGGGCAAAAACTCGCATAAGACACACGACCTGAGGGGATTTGAACTCTCGACCCCATGGTCGCAAGGGCGTAGCTCTAACCACTGAGCCACGGAACCGCCGCACTTGCAGCTTTAACCAATCTGCTGACCTAATGAGGCACTCTTCAATGAGCTGGATAGCTCTGATAGATTATTGCTCGGATAAGATGTTCTTTTTGATGCATATGGTCATTGTCCAGGAACTAGACGTGAGATTGTGAAGGGCTAAAAATAACGTTAAAAGTCTGACGGTTGGACGGGTGGTTTGGGCAAAAACTCACGTAACTCACACGCCCTGAGGGGATTTGAACTCTCGACCCTGCGGTCGCAAGGCTGCAGCTCTGACCACTAAGCCATGGAACCGCCGCACTTGTATCCTCAACCAATCTGCTGACCTAATGATGCACTCTTCAATGAGCTGTATAGCGCTGATAGATTATTGCTTGTCTAGGATTTGTTTGGAATGTATATGGTCTTGTCCATGAGATTAGTCAGGAAGTGCGGTGGCTCAGTGGTTAGCAGTTCGCTGTGAAACGCTGAGGTCCTGAGTTCAAATCCCGACAAGGGCCATGGGGAGCGTAGTTACTAAATGAATAACCCATTGGGTGGAGGCCAATGGAACGCTGGGACATCCTCACAGGACTAGATGACATCGCAATGGAACGCCATGTCATCATCACAGAACCCGATGAAATCGCAATGGAACTTCTGGGACGTCAACACAGAACTCAATGACATCGCAATGGAATGTCTGGGATGTCAACACGGAACTCGATGACATCACGGTGGAACTTCAAGGACGGCATCACGGAACTCGATGACATCGTGGTGGAACTGCCAAGCCGTCACGGAACTCGATGACATTGCGGTGGAACTTCAAGGACGGCATCACGGAACTCGATGACATCGTGGTGGAACTTCCAGGACGGCATCACGGAGCTCGATGAACTTCCAGGACGTCAACACGGAACTCGATGACAGCGCCGTGGAACTTCAAGGTCGGCATCGTGGAACTCGATGACATCACGGTGGAACTTCAAGGACAGCATCACAGAACTCGATGACATGGAACGCTGGGACATCCTCACAGGACTAGATGACATCGCAATGGAACTTCCAGGACGGCATCACGGAGCTCGATGAACTTCCAGGACGTCAACACGGAACTCGATGACAGCGCTGTGGAACTTCAAGGACGGCATCATGGAACTCGATGACATTGCGGTGAATCTTCTGGGACGGCATCACGGAACTCGATGATATTGTCACTTTTTGGCATCGCAATGGCACTTCTTATCTCCCAACTCCCTCCCTAGTCTACCTTTACACCCCCTAGTTTGCCCACATGTCCACTCGCAGGCTACACACCCCTACCTTACACACTTCCCCAAACCCCCTTCTCTGAGGCCCATGGTATACCCCTATCTGATACACCTTTTCTCTTCTCTGTTCCCTCCATCCTGCCCCCTACCCTTCTGCACCCACTTTGGATCACTCTATCATACAGGATGACGCTCCCAATCGGTCCCTCGGAGAGGACTACAACACTGCAGACACTTCCCACACTTTCTGGCACCAACTAGCAGGACCGTTCCCTAAGGCTCATGGCGGGATTCGAACCTAGGACACCAGCGTTGTAAGGTGCTTTAAGACCACGCTGCTAACCGCTGAGCCACCGTGCTACCCGTGCTAAGCCTCTGTGCTGCCCTGCCCTGTATAGTTAGGAGAAATGTTTGTCATGGGTTTAAGATGTTCTTTTTGATGCATATGGTCATTGTCCAGGAACTAGACGTGAGATTGTGAAGGGCTAAAAATAACGTTAAAAGTCTGACGGTTGGACGGGTGGTTTGGGCAAAAACTCACGTAACTCACACGCCCTGAGGGGATTTGAACTCTCGACCCTGCGGTCGCAAGGCTGCAGCTCTGACCACTAAGCCATGGAACCGCCGCACTTGTATCCTCAACCAATCTGCTGACCTAATGATGCACTCTTCAATGAGCTGTATAGCGCTGATAGATTATTGCTTGTCTAGGATTTGTTTGGAATGTATATGGTCTTGTCCATGAGATTAGTCAGGAAGTGCGGTGGCTCAGTGGTTAGCAGTTCGCTGTGAAACGCTGAGGTCCTGAGTTCAAATCCCGTCAAGGGCCATGGGGAGCGTAGTCACTAAATGAATAACCCATTGGGTGGAGGCCAATGGAACTCTGGGACATCCTCACAGGACTAGATGACATCGCAATGGAACGCCATGTCATCATCACAGAACCCGATGAAATCGCAATGGAACTTCTGGGACGTCAACACAGAACTCAATGACATCGCAATGGAATGTCTGGGATGTCAACACGGAACTCGATGACATCACGGTGGAACTTCAAGGACGGCATCACGGAGCTCGATGAACTTCCAGGACGTCAACACGGAACTCGATGACAGCGCCGTGGAACTTCAAGGTCGGCATCGTGGAAGTCGATGACATCACGGTGGAACTTCAAGGACGGCATCACGGAACTCGATGACATCGTGGTGGAACTTCCAGGACGGCATCACGGAGCTCGATGAACTTCCAGGACGTCAACACGGAACTCGATGACAGCGCCGTGGAACTTCAAGGACGGCATCACGGAACTCGATGATATTGTCACTTTTTGGCATCGCAATGGCACTTCTTATCTCCCAACTCCCTCCCTAGTTTACCTTTACACCCCCTAGTTTGCCCACATGTCCACTCGCAGGCTACACACCCCTACCTTACACACTTCCCCAAACCCCCTTCTCTGAGGCCCATGGTATACCCCTATCTGATACACCTTTTCTCTTCTCTGTTCCCTCCATCCTGCCCCCTACCCATCTGCACCCACTTTGGATCACTCTATCATACAGGATGACGCTCCCAATCGGTCCCTCGGAGAGGACTACAACACTGCAGACACTTCCCACACTTTCTGGCACCAACTAGCAGGACCGTTCCCTAAGGCTCATGGCGGGATTCGAACCTAGGACACCAGCGTTGTAAGGTGCTTTAAGACCACGCTGCTAACCGCTGAGCCACCGTGCTACCCGTGCTAAGCCTCTGTGCTGCCCTGCCCTGTATAGTTAGGAGAAATGTTTGTCATGGGTTTAAGATGTTCTTTTTGATGCATATGGTCATTGTCCAGGAACTAGACGTGAGATTGTGAAGGGCTAAAAATAACGTTAAAAGTCTGACGGTTGGACGGGAGGTTTGGGCAAAAACTCGCATAAATCACACTCCCTGAGGGGATTTGAACTCTCGACCCTGTGGTCGCAAGTCTGCAGCTCTGACCACTAAGCCATGGAACCGCCGCACTTGTAGCCTCAACCAATCTGCTGACCTAATGATGCACTCTTCAATGACGTTGGACGGGTGGTTTGGGCAAAAACTCGCATAAGACACACGACCTGAGGGGATTTGAACTCTCGACCCCATGGTCGCAAGGGCGTAGCTCTAACCACTGAGCCACGGAACCGCCGCACTTGCAGCTTTAACCAATCTGCTGACCTAATGAGGCACTCTTCAATGAGCTGGATAGCTCTGATAGATTATTGCTCGGATAAGATGTTCTTTTTGATGCATATGGTCATTGTCCAGGAACTAGACGTGAGATTGTGAAGGGCTAAAAATAACGTTAAAAGTCTGACGGTTGGACGGGTGGTTTGGGCAAAAACTCACGTAACTCACACGCCCTGAGGGGATTTGAACTCTCGACCCTGCGGTCGCAAGGCTGCAGCTCTGTCCACTAAGCCATGGAACCGCTGCCCTTGTATCCTCAACCAATCTGCTGACCTAATGATGCACTCTTCAATGAGCTGTATAGCGCTGATAGATTATTGCTTGTCTAGGATTTGTTTGGAATGTATATGGTCTTGTCCATGAGATTAGTCAGGAAGTGCGGTGGCTCAGTGGTTAGCAGTTCGCTGTGAAACGCTGAGGTCCTGAGTTCAAATCCTGTCAAGGGCCATGGGGAGCGTAGTCACTAAATGAATAACCCATTGGGTGGAGGCCAATGGAACTCTGGGACATCCTCACAGGACTAGATGACATCGCAATGGAACGCCATGTCATCATCACAGAACCCGATGAAATCGCAATGGAACTTCTGGGACGTCAACACAGAACTCAATGACATCGCAATGGAATGTCTGGGATGTCAACACGGAACTCGATGACATCACGGTGGAACTTCAAGGACGGCATCACGGAACTCGATGACATCGTGGTGGAACTGCCAAGCCGTCACGGAACTCGATGACATTGCGGTGGAACTTCAAGGACGGCATCACGGAACTCGATGACATCGTGGTGGAACTTCCAGGACGGCATCACGGAGCTCGATGAACTTCCAGGACGTCAACACGGAACTCGATGATATTGTCACTTTTTGGCATCGCAATGGCACTTCTTATCTCCCAACTCCCTCCCTAGTCTACCTTTACACCCCCTAGTTTGCCCACATGTCCACTCGCAGGCTACACACCCCTACCTTACACACTTCCCCAAACCCCCTTCTCTGAGGCCCATGGTATACCCCTATCTGATACACCTTTTCTCTTCTCTGTTCCCTCCATCCTGCCCCCTACCCTTCTGCACCCACTTTGGATCACTCTATCATACAGGATGACGCTCCCAATCGGTCCCTCGGAGAGGACTACAACACTGCAGACACTTCCCACACTTTCTGGCACCAACTAGCAGGACCGTTCCCTAAGGCTCATGGCGGGATTCGAACCTAGGACACCAGCGTTGTAAGGTGCTTTAAGACCACGCTGCTAACCGCTGAGCCACCGTGCTACCCGTGCTAAGCCTCTGTGCTGCCCTGCCCTGTATAGTTAGGAGAAATGTTTGTCATGGGTTTAAGATGTTCTTTTTGATGCATATGGTCATTGTCCAGGAACTAGACGTGAGATTGTGAAGGGCTAAAAATAACGTTAAAAGTCTGACGGTTGGACGGGAGGTTTGGGCAAAAACTCGCATAAATCACACTCCCTGAGGGGATTCGAACTCTCGACCCTGTGGTCGCAAGTCTGCAGCTCTGACCACTAAGCCATGGAACCGCCGCACTTGTAGCCTCAACCAATCTGCTGACCTAATGATGCACTCTTCAATGAGCTGTATAGCGCTGATAGATTATTGCTTGTCTAGGATTTGTTTGGAATGTATATGGTCTTGTCCATGAGATTAGTCAGGAAGTGCGGTGGCTCAGTGGTTAGCAGTTCGCTGTGAAACGCTGAGGTCCTGAGTTCAAATCCCGTCAAGGGCCATGGGGAGCGTAGTCACTAAATGAATAACCCATTGGGTGGAGGCCAATGGAACTCTGGGACATCCTCACAGGACTAGATGACATCGCAATGGAACGCCATGTCATCATCACAGAACCCGATGAAATCGCAATGGAACTTCTGGGACGTCAACACAGAACTCAATGACATCGCAATGGAATGTCTGGGATGTCAACACGGAACTCGATGACATCACGGTGGAACTTCAAGGACGGCATCACGGAACTCGATGACATCGTGGTGGAACTGCCAAGCCGTCACGGAACTCGATGACATTGCGGTGGAACTTCAAGGACGGCATCACGGAACTCGATGACATCGTGGTGGAACTTCCAGGACGGCATCACGGAGCTCGATGAACTTCCAGGACGTCAACACGGAACTCGATGATATTGTCACTTTTTGGCATCGCAATGGCACTTCTTATCTCCCAACTCCCTCGTCTACCTTTACACCCCCTAGTTTGCCCACATGTCCACTCGCAGGCTACACACCCCTACCTTACACACTTCCCCAAACCCCCTTCTCTGTGGCCCATGGTATACCCCTATCTGATACACCTTTTCTCTTCTCTGTTCCCTCCATCCTGCCCCCTACCCATCTGCACCCACTTTGGATCACTCTATCATACAGGATGACGCTCCCAATCGGTCCCTCGGAGAGGACTACAACACTGCAGACACTTCCCACACTTTCTGGCACCAACTAGCAGGACCGTTCCCTAAGGCTCATGGCGGGATTCGAACCTAGGACACCAGCGTTGTAAGGTGCTTTAAGACCACGCTGCTAACCGCTGAGCCACCGTGCTACCCGTGCTAAGCCTCTGTGCTGCCCTGCCCTGTATAGTTAGGAGAAATGTTTGTCATGGGTTTAAGATGTTCTTTTTGATGCATATGGTCATTGTCCAGGAACTAGACGTGAGATTGTGAAGGGCTAAAAATAACGTTAAAAGTCTGACGGTTGGACGGGAGGTTTGGGCAAAAACTCGCATAAATCACACTCCCTGAGGGGATTTGAACTCTCGACCATGTGGTCGCAAGTCTGCAGCTCTGACCACTAAGCCATGGAACCGCCGCACTTGTAGCCTCAACCAATCTGCTGACCTAATGATGCACTCTTCAATGACGTTGGACGGGTGGTTTGGGCAAAAACTCGCATAAGACACACGACCTGAGGGGATTTGAACTCTCGACCCCATGGTCGCAAGGGCGTAGCTCTAACCACTGAGCCACGGAACCGCCGCACTTGCAGCTTTAACCAATCTGCTGACCTAATGAGGCACTCTTCAATGAGCTGGATAGCTCTGATAGATTATTGCTCGGATAAGATGTTCTTTTTGATGCATATGGTCATTGTCCAGGAACTAGACGTGAGATTGTGAAGGGCTAAAAATAACGTTAAAAGTCTGACGGTTGGACGGGTGGTTTGGGCAAAAACTCACGTAACTCACACGCCCTGAGGGGATTTGAACTCTCGACCCTGCGGTCGCAAGGCTGCAGCTCTGACCACTAAGCCATGGAACCGCCGCACTTGTATCCTCAACCAATCTGCTGACCTAATGATGCACTCTTCAATGAGCTGTATAGCGCTGATAGATTATTGCTTGTCTAGGATTTGTTTGGAATGTATATGGTCTTGTCCATGAGATTAGTCAGGAAGTGCGGTGGCTCAGTGGTTAGCAGTTCGCTGTGAAACGCTGAGGTCCTGAGTTCAAATCCCGTCAAGGGCCATGGGGAGCGTAGTTACTAAATGAATAACCCATTGGGTGGAGGCCAATGGAACGCTGGGACATCCTCACAGGACTAGATGACATCGCAATGGAACGCCATGTCATCATCACAGAACCCGATGAAATCGCAATGGAACTTCTGGGACGTCAACACAGAACTCAATGACATCGCAATGGAATGTCTGGGATGTCAACACGGAACTCGATGACATCACGGTGGAACTTCAAGGACGGCATCACGGAACTCGATGACATCGTGGTGGAACTGCCAAGCCGTCACGGAACTCGATGACATTGCGGTGGAACTTCAAGGACGGCATCACGGAACTCGATGACATCGTGGTGGAACTTCCAGGACGGCATCACGGAGCTCGATGAACTTCCAGGACGTCAACACGGAACTCGATGACAGCGCCGTGGAACTTCAAGGTCGGCATCGTGGAACTCGATGACATCACGGTGGAACTTCAAGGACAGCATCACAGAACTCGATGACATGGAACGCTGGGACATCCTCACAGGACTAGATGACATCGCAATGGAACTTCCAGGACGGCATCACGGAGCTCGATGAACTTCCAGGACGTCAACACGGAACTCGATGACAGCGCTGTGGAACTTCAAGGACGGCATCATGGAACTCGATGACATTGCGGTGAATCTTCTGGGACGGCATCACGGAACTCGATGATATTGTCACTTTTTGGCATCGCAATGGCACTTCTTATCTCCCAACTCCCTCCCTAGTCTACCTTTACACCCCCTAGTTTGCCCACATGTCCACTCGCAGGCTACACACCCCTACCTTACACACTTCCCCAAACCCCCTTCTCTGAGGCCCATGGTATACCCCTATCTGATACACCTTTTCTCTTCTCTGTTCCCTCCATCCTGCCCCCTACCCTTCTGCACCCACTTTGGATCACTCTATCATACAGGATGACGCTCCCAATCGGTCCCTCGGAGAGGACTACAACACTGCAGACACTTCCCACACTTTCTGGCACCAACTAGCAGGACCGTTCCCTAAGGCTCATGGCGGGATTCGAACCTAGGACACCAGCGTTGTAAGGTGCTTTAAGACCACGCTGCTAACCGCTGAGCCACCGTGCTACCCGTGCTAAGCCTCTGTGCTGCCCTGCCCTGTATAGTTAGGAGAAATGTTTGTCATGGGTTTAAGATGTTCTTTTTGATGCATATGGTCATTGTCCAGGAACTAGACGTGAGATTGTGAAGGGCTAAAAATAACGTTAAAAGTCTGACGGTTGGACGGGTGGTTTGGGCAAAAACTCACGTAACTCACACGCCCTGAGGGGATTTGAACTCTCGACCCTGCGGTCGCAAGGCTGCAGCTCTGACCACTAAGCCATGGAACCGCCGCACTTGTATCCTCAACCAATCTGCTGACCTAATGATGCACTCTTCAATGAGCTGTATAGCGCTGATAGATTATTGCTTGTCTAGGATTTGTTTGGAATGTATATGGTCTTGTCCATGAGATTAGTCAGGAAGTGCGGTGGCTCAGTGGTTAGCAGTTCGCTGTGAAACGCTGAGGTCCTGAGTTCAAATCCCGTCAAGGGCCATGGGGAGCGTAGTCACTAAATGAATAACCCATTGGGTGGAGGCCAATGGAACTCTGGGACATCCTCACAGGACTAGATGACATCGCAATGGAACGCCATGTCATCATCACAGAACCCGATGAAATCGCAATGGAACTTCTGGGACGTCAACACAGAACTCAATGACATCGCAATGGAATGTCTGGGATGTCAACACGGAACTCGATGACATCACGGTGGAACTTCAAGGACGGCATCACGGAGCTCGATGAACTTCCAGGACGTCAACACGGAACTCGATGACAGCGCCGTGGAACTTCAAGGTCGGCATCGTGGAAGTCGATGACATCACGGTGGAACTTCAAGGACGGCATCACGGAACTCGATGACATCGTGGTGGAACTTCCAGGACGGCATCACGGAGCTCGATGAACTTCCAGGACGTCAACACGGAACTCGATGACAGCGCCGTGGAACTTCAAGGACGGCATCACGGAACTCGATGATATTGTCACTTTTTGGCATCGCAATGGCACTTCTTATCTCCCAACTCCCTCCCTAGTTTACCTTTACACCCCCTAGTTTGCCCACATGTCCACTCGCAGGCTACACACCCCTACCTTACACACTTCCCCAAACCCCCTTCTCTGAGGCCCATGGTATACCCCTATCTGATACACCTTTTCTCTTCTCTGTTCCCTCCATCCTGCCCCCTACCCATCTGCACCCACTTTGGATCACTCTATCATACAGGATGACGCTCCCAATCGGTCCCTCGGAGAGGACTACAACACTGCAGACACTTCCCACACTTTCTGGCACCAACTAGCAGGACCGTTCCCTAAGGCTCATGGCGGGATTCGAACCTAGGACACCAGCGTTGTAAGGTGCTTTAAGACCACGCTGCTAACCGCTGAGCCACCGTGCTACCCGTGCTAAGCCTCTGTGCTGCCCTGCCCTGTATAGTTAGGAGAAATGTTTGTCATGGGTTTAAGATGTTCTTTTTGATGCATATGGTCATTGTCCAGGAACTAGACGTGAGATTGTGAAGGGCTAAAAATAACGTTAAAAGTCTGACGGTTGGACGGGAGGTTTGGGCAAAAACTCGCATAAATCACACTCCCTGAGGGGATTTGAACTCTCGACCCTGTGGTCGCAAGTCTGCAGCTCTGACCACTAAGCCATGGAACCGCCGCACTTGTAGCCTCAACCAATCTGCTGACCTAATGATGCACTCTTCAATGACGTTGGACGGGTGGTTTGGGCAAAAACTCGCATAAGACACACGACCTGAGGGGATTTGAACTCTCGACCCCATGGTCGCAAGGGCGTAGCTCTAACCACTGAGCCACGGAACCGCCGCACTTGCAGCTTTAACCAATCTGCTGACCTAATGAGGCACTCTTCAATGAGCTGGATAGCTCTGATAGATTATTGCTCGGATAAGATGTTCTTTTTGATGCATATGGTCATTGTCCAGGAACTAGACGTGAGATTGTGAAGGGCTAAAAATAACGTTAAAAGTCTGACGGTTGGACGGGTGGTTTGGGCAAAAACTCACGTAACTCACACGCCCTGAGGGGATTTGAACTCTCGACCCTGCGGTCGCAAGGCTGCAGCTCTGTCCACTAAGCCATGGAACCGCTGCCCTTGTATCCTCAACCAATCTGCTGACCTAATGATGCACTCTTCAATGAGCTGTATAGCGCTGATAGATTATTGCTTGTCTAGGATTTGTTTGGAATGTATATGGTCTTGTCCATGAGATTAGTCAGGAAGTGCGGTGGCTCAGTGGTTAGCAGTTCGCTGTGAAACGCTGAGGTCCTGAGTTCAAATCCTGTCAAGGGCCATGGGGAGCGTAGTCACTAAATGAATAACCCATTGGGTGGAGGCCAATGGAACTCTGGGACATCCTCACAGGACTAGATGACATCGCAATGGAACGCCATGTCATCATCACAGAACCCGATGAAATCGCAATGGAACTTCTGGGACGTCAACACAGAACTCAATGACATCGCAATGGAATGTCTGGGATGTCAACACGGAACTCGATGACATCACGGTGGAACTTCAAGGACGGCATCACGGAACTCGATGACATCGTGGTGGAACTGCCAAGCCGTCACGGAACTCGATGACATTGCGGTGGAACTTCAAGGACGGCATCACGGAACTCGATGACATCGTGGTGGAACTTCCAGGACGGCATCACGGAGCTCGATGAACTTCCAGGACGTCAACACGGAACTCGATGATATTGTCACTTTTTGGCATCGCAATGGCACTTCTTATCTCCCAACTCCCTCCCTAGTCTACCTTTACACCCCCTAGTTTGCCCACATGTCCACTCGCAGGCTACACACCCCTACCTTACACACTTCCCCAAACCCCCTTCTCTGAGGCCCATGGTATACCCCTATCTGATACACCTTTTCTCTTCTCTGTTCCCTCCATCCTGCCCCCTACCCTTCTGCACCCACTTTGGATCACTCTATCATACAGGATGACGCTCCCAATCGGTCCCTCGGAGAGGACTACAACACTGCAGACACTTCCCACACTTTCTGGCACCAACTAGCAGGACCGTTCCCTAAGGCTCATGGCGGGATTCGAACCTAGGACACCAGCGTTGTAAGGTGCTTTAAGACCACGCTGCTAACCGCTGAGCCACCGTGCTACCCGTGCTAAGCCTCTGTGCTGCCCTGCCCTGTATAGTTAGGAGAAATGTTTGTCATGGGTTTAAGATGTTCTTTTTGATGCATATGGTCATTGTCCAGGAACTAGACGTGAGATTGTGAAGGGCTAAAAATAACGTTAAAAGTCTGACGGTTGGACGGGAGGTTTGGGCAAAAACTCGCATAAATCACACTCCCTGAGGGGATTCGAACTCTCGACCCTGTGGTCGCAAGTCTGCAGCTCTGACCACTAAGCCATGGAACCGCCGCACTTGTAGCCTCAACCAATCTGCTGACCTAATGATGCACTCTTCAATGAGCTGTATAGCGCTGATAGATTATTGCTTGTCTAGGATTTGTTTGGAATGTATATGGTCTTGTCCATGAGATTAGTCAGGAAGTGCGGTGGCTCAGTGGTTAGCAGTTCGCTGTGAAACGCTGAGGTCCTGAGTTCAAATCCCGTCAAGGGCCATGGGGAGCGTAGTCACTAAATGAATAACCCATTGGGTGGAGGCCAATGGAACTCTGGGACATCCTCACAGGACTAGATGACATCGCAATGGAACGCCATGTCATCATCACAGAACCCGATGAAATCGCAATGGAACTTCTGGGACGTCAACACAGAACTCAATGACATCGCAATGGAATGTCTGGGATGTCAACACGGAACTCGATGACATCACGGTGGAACTTCAAGGACGGCATCACGGAACTCGATGACATCGTGGTGGAACTGCCAAGCCGTCACGGAACTCGATGACATTGCGGTGGAACTTCAAGGACGGCATCACGGAACTCGATGACATCGTGGTGGAACTTCCAGGACGGCATCACGGAGCTCGATGAACTTCCAGGACGTCAACACGGAACTCGATGATATTGTCACTTTTTGGCATCGCAATGGCACTTCTTATCTCCCAACTCCCTCGTCTACCTTTACACCCCCTAGTTTGCCCACATGTCCACTCGCAGGCTACACACCCCTACCTTACACACTTCCCCAAACCCCCTTCTCTGTGGCCCATGGTATACCCCTATCTGATACACCTTTTCTCTTCTCTGTTCCCTCCATCCTGCCCCCTACCCATCTGCACCCACTTTGGATCACTCTATCATACAGGATGACGCTCCCAATCGGTCCCTCGGAGAGGACTACAACACTGCAGACACTTCCCACACTTTCTGGCACCAACTAGCAGGACCGTTCCCTAAGGCTCATGGCGGGATTCGAACCTAGGACACCAGCGTTGTAAGGTGCTTTAAGACCACGCTGCTAACCGCTGAGCCACCGTGCTACCCGTGCTAAGCCTCTGTGCTGCCCTGCCCTGTATAGTTAGGAGAAATGTTTGTCATGGGTTTAAGATGTTCTTTTTGATGCATATGGTCATTGTCCAGGAACTAGACGTGAGATTGTGAAGGGCTAAAAATAACGTTAAAAGTCTGACGGTTGGACGGGAGGTTTGGGCAAAAACTCGCATAAATCACACTCCCTGAGGGGATTTGAACTCTCGACCCTGTGGTCGCAAGTCTGCAGCTCTGACCACTAAGCCATGGAACCGCCGCACTTGTAGCCTCAACCAATCTGCTGACCTAATGATGCACTCTTCAATGACGTTGGACGGGTGGTTTGGGCAAAAACTCGCATAAGACACACGACCTGAGGGGATTTGAACTCTCGACCCCATGGTCGCAAGGGCGTAGCTCTAACCACTGAGCCACGGAACCGCCGCACTTGCAGCTTTAACCAATCTGCTGACCTAATGAGGCACTCTTCAATGAGCTGGATAGCTCTGATAGATTATTGCTCGGATAAGATGTTCTTTTTGATGCATATGGTCATTGTCCAGGAACTAGACGTGAGATTGTGAAGGGCTAAAAATAACGTTAAAAGTCTGACGGTTGGACGGGTGGTTTGGGCAAAAACTCACGTAACTCACACGCCCTGAGGGGATTTGAACTCTCGACCCTGCGGTCGCAAGGCTGCAGCTCTGACCACTAAGCCATGGAACCGCCGCACTTGTATCCTCAACCAATCTGCTGACCTAATGATGCACTCTTCAATGAGCTGTATAGCGCTGATAGATTATTGCTTGTCTAGGATTTGTTTGGAATGTATATGGTCTTGTCCATGAGATTAGTCAGGAAGTGCGGTGGCTCAGTGGTTAGCAGTTCGCTGTGAAACGCTGAGGTCCTGAGTTCAAATCCCGTCAAGGGCCATGGGGAGCGTAGTTACTAAATGAATAACCCATTGGGTGGAGGCCAATGGAACGCTGGGACATCCTCACAGGACTAGATGACATCGCAATGGAACGCCATGTCATCATCACAGAACCCGATGAAATCGCAATGGAACTTCTGGGACGTCAACACAGAACTCAATGACATCGCAATGGAATGTCTGGGATGTCAACACGGAACTCGATGACATCACGGTGGAACTTCAAGGACGGCATCACGGAACTCGATGACATCGTGGTGGAACTGCCAAGCCGTCACGGAACTCGATGACATTGCGGTGGAACTTCAAGGACGGCATCACGGAACTCGATGACATCGTGGTGGAACTTCCAGGACGGCATCACGGAGCTCGATGAACTTCCAGGACGTCAACACGGAACTCGATGACAGCGCCGTGGAACTTCAAGGTTGGCATCGTGGAACTCGATGACATCACGGTGGAACTTCAAGGACAGCATCACAGAACTCGATGACATGGAACGCTGGGACATCCTCACAGGACTAGATGACATCGCAATGGAACTTCCAGGACGGCATCACGGAGCTCGATGAACTTCCAGGACGTCAACACGGAACTCGATGACAGCGCTGTGGAACTTCAAGGACGGCATCATGGAACTCGATGACATTGCGGTGAATCTTCTGGGACGGCATCACGGAACTCGATGATATTGTCACTTTTTGGCATCGCAATGGCACTTCTTATCTCCCAACTCCCTCCCTAGTCTACCTTTACACCCCCTAGTTTGCCCACATGTCCACTCGCAGGCTACACACCCCTACCTTACACACTTCCCCAAACCCCCTTCTCTGAGGCCCATGGTATACCCCTATCTGATACACCTTTTCTCTTCTCTGTTCCCTCCATCCTGCCCCCTACCCTTCTGCACCCACTTTGGATCACTCTATCATACAGGATGACGCTCCCAATCGGTCCCTCGGAGAGGACTACAACACTGCAGACACTTCCCACACTTTCTGGCACCAACTAGCAGGACCGTTCCCTAAGGCTCATGGCGGGATTCGAACCTAGGACACCAGCGTTGTAAGGTGCTTTAAGACCACGCTGCTAACCGCTGAGCCACCGTGCTACCCGTGCTAAGCCTCTGTGCTGCCCTGCCCTGTATAGTTAGGAGAAATGTTTGTCATGGGTTTAAGATGTTCTTTTTGATGCATATGGTCATTGTCCAGGAACTAGACGTGAGATTGTGAAGGGCTAAAAATAACGTTAAAAGTCTGACGGTTGGACGGGTGGTTTGGGCAAAAACTCACGTAACTCACACGCCCTGAGGGGATTTGAACTCTCGACCCTGCGGTCGCAAGGCTGCAGCTCTGACCACTAAGCCATGGAACCGCCGCACTTGTATCCTCAACCAATCTGCTGACCTAATGATGCACTCTTCAATGAGCTGTATAGCGCTGATAGATTATTGCTTGTCTAGGATTTGTTTGGAATGTATATGGTCTTGTCCATGAGATTAGTCAGGAAGTGCGGTGGCTCAGTGGTTAGCAGTTCGCTGTGAAACGCTGAGGTCCTGAGTTCAAATCCCGTCAAGGGCCATGGGGAGCGTAGTCACTAAATGAATAACCCATTGGGTGGAGGCCAATGGAACTCTGGGACATCCTCACAGGACTAGATGACATCGCAATGGAACGCCATGTCATCATCACAGAACCCGATGAAATCGCAATGGAACTTCTGGGACGTCAACACAGAACTCAATGACATCGCAATGGAATGTCTGGGATGTCAACACGGAACTCGATGACATCACGGTGGAACTTCAAGGACGGCATCACGGAGCTCGATGAACTTCCAGGACGTCAACACGGAACTCGATGACAGCGCCGTGGAACTTCAAGGTCGGCATCGTGGAAGTCGATGACATCACGGTGGAACTTCAAGGACGGCATCACGGAACTCGATGACATCGTGGTGGAACTTCCAGGACGGCATCACGGAGCTCGATGAACTTCCAGGACGTCAACACGGAACTCGATGACAGCGCCGTGGAACTTCAAGGACGGCATCACGGAACTCGATGATATTGTCACTTTTTGGCATCGCAATGGCACTTCTTATCTCCCAACTCCCTCCCTAGTCTACCTTTACACCCCCTAGTTTGCCCACATGTCCACTCGCAGGCTACACACCCCTACCTTACACACTTCCCCAAACCCCCTTCTCTGAGGCCCATGGTATACCCCTATCTGATACACCTTTTCTCTTCTCTGTTCCCTCCATCCTGCCCCCTACCCATCTGCACCCACTTTGGATCACTCTATCATACAGGATGACGCTCCCAATCGGTCCCTCGGAGAGGACTACAACACTGCAGACACTTCCCACACTTTCTGGCACCAACTAGCAGGACCGTTCCCTAAGGCTCATGGCGGGATTCGAACCTAGGACACCAGCGTTGTAAGGTGCTTTAAGACCACGCTGCTAACCGCTGAGCCACCGTGCTACCCGTGCTAAGCCTCTGTGCTGCCCTGCCCTGTATAGTTAGGAGAAATGTTTGTCATGGGTTTAAGATGTTCTTTTTGATGCATATGGTCATTGTCCAGGAACTAGACGTGAGATTGTGAAGGGCTAAAAATAACGTTAAAAGTCTGACGGTTGGACGGGAGGTTTGGGCAAAAACTCGCATAAATCACACTCCCTGAGGGGATTTGAACTCTCGACCCTGTGGTCGCAAGTCTGCAGCTCTGACCACTAAGCCATGGAACCGCCGCACTTGTAGCCTCAACCAATCTGCTGACCTAATGATGCACTCTTCAATGACGTTGGACGGGTGGTTTGGGCAAAAACTCGCATAAGACACACGACCTGAGGGGATTTGAACTCTCGACCCCATGGTCGCAAGGGCGTAGCTCTAACCACTGAGCCACGGAACCGCCGCACTTGCAGCTTTAACCAATCTGCTGACCTAATGAGGCACTCTTCAATGAGCTGGATAGCTCTGATAGATTATTGCTCGGATAAGATGTTCTTTTTGATGCATATGGTCATTGTCCAGGAACTAGACGTGAGATTGTGAAGGGCTAAAAATAACGTTAAAAGTCTGACGGTTGGACGGGTGGTTTGGGCAAAAACTCACGTAACTCACACGCCCTGAGGGGATTTGAACTCTCGACCCTGCGGTCGCAAGGCTGCAGCTCTGTCCACTAAGCCATGGAACCGCTGCCCTTGTATCCTCAACCAATCTGCTGACCTAATGATGCACTCTTCAATGAGCTGTATAGCGCTGATAGATTATTGCTTGTCTAGGATTTGTTTGGAATGTATATGGTCTTGTCCATGAGATTAGTCAGGAAGTGCGGTGGCTCAGTGGTTAGCAGTTCGCTGTGAAACGCTGAGGTCCTGAGTTCAAATCCTGTCAAGGGCCATGGGGAGCGTAGTCACTAAATGAATAACCCATTGGGTGGAGGCCAATGGAACTCTGGGACATCCTCACAGGACTAGATGACATCGCAATGGAACGCCATGTCATCATCACAGAACCCGATGAAATCGCAATGGAACTTCTGGGACGTCAACACAGAACTCAATGACATCGCAATGGAATGTCTGGGATGTCAACACGGAACTCGATGACATCACGGTGGAACTTCAAGGACGGCATCACGGAACTCGATGACATCGTGGTGGAACTGCCAAGCCGTCACGGAACTCGATGACATTGCGGTGGAACTTCAAGGACGGCATCACGGAACTCGATGACATCGTGGTGGAACTTCCAGGACGGCATCACGGAGCTCGATGAACTTCCAGGACGTCAACACGGAACTCGATGATATTGTCACTTTTTGGCATCGCAATGGCACTTCTTATCTCCCAACTCCCTCCCTAGTCTACCTTTACACCCCCTAGTTTGCCCACATGTCCACTCGCAGGCTACACACCCCTACCTTACACACTTCCCCAAACCCCCTTCTCTGAGGCCCATGGTATACCCCTATCTGATACACCTTTTCTCTTCTCTGTTCCCTCCATCCTGCCCCCTACCCTTCTGCACCCACTTTGGATCACTCTATCATACAGGATGACGCTCCCAATCGGTCCCTCGGAGAGGACTACAACACTGCAGACACTTCCCACACTTTCTGGCACCAACTAGCAGGACCGTTCCCTAAGGCTCATGGCGGGATTCGAACCTAGGACACCAGCGTTGTAAGGTGCTTTAAGACCACGCTGCTAACCGCTGAGCCACCGTGCTACCCGTGCTAAGCCTCTGTGCTGCCCTGCCCTGTATAGTTAGGAGAAATGTTTGTCATGGGTTTAAGATGTTCTTTTTGATGCATATGGTCATTGTCCAGGAACTAGACGTGAGATTGTGAAGGGCTAAAAATAACGTTAAAAGTCTGACGGTTGGACGGGTGGTTTGGGCAAAAACTCACGTAACTCACACGCCCTGAGGGGATTTGAACTCTCGACCCTGCGGTCGCAAGGCTGCAGCTCTGACCACTAAGCCATGGAACCGCCGCACTTGTATCCTCAACCAATCTGCTGACCTAATGATGCACTCTTCAATGAGCTGTATAGCGCTGATAGATTATTGCTTGTCTAGGATTTGTTTGGAATGTATATGGTCTTGTCCATGAGATTAGTCAGGAAGTGCGGTGGCTCAGTGGTTAGCAGTTCGCTGTGAAACGCTGAGGTCCTGAGTTCAAATCCCGTCAAGGGCCATGGGGAGCGTAGTCACTAAATGAATAACCCATTGGGTGGAGGCCAATGGAACTCTGGGACATCCTCACAGGACTAGATGACATCGCAATGGAACGCCATGTCATCATCACAGAACCCGATGAAATCGCAATGGAACTTCTGGGACGTCAACACAGAACTCAATGACATCGCAATGGAATGTCTGGGATGTCAACACGGAACTCGATGACATCACGGTGGAACTTCAAGGACGGCATCACGGAGCTCGATGAACTTCCAGGACGTCAACACGGAACTCGATGACAGCGCCGTGGAACTTCAAGGTCGGCATCGTGGAAGTCGATGACATCACGGTGGAACTTCAAGGACGGCATCACGGAACTCGATGACATCGTGGTGGAACTTCCAGGACGGCATCACGGAGCTCGATGAACTTCCAGGACGTCAACACGGAACTCGATGACAGCGCCGTGGAACTTCAAGGACGGCATCACGGAACTCGATGATATTGTCACTTTTTGGCATCGCAATGGCACTTCTTATCTCCCAACTCCCTCCCTAGTTTACCTTTACACCCCCTAGTTTGCCCACATGTCCACTCGCAGGCTACACACCCCTACCTTACACACTTCCCCAAACCCCCTTCTCTGAGGCCCATGGTATACCCCTATCTGATACACCTTTTCTCTTCTCTGTTCCCTCCATCCTGCCCCCTACCCATCTGCACCCACTTTGGATCACTCTATCATACAGGATGACGCTCCCAATCGGTCCCTCGGAGAGGACTACAACACTGCAGACACTTCCCACACTTTCTGGCACCAACTAGCAGGACCGTTCCCTAAGGCTCATGGCGGGATTCGAACCTAGGACACCAGCGTTGTAAGGTGCTTTAAGACCACGCTGCTAACCGCTGAGCCACCGTGCTACCCGTGCTAAGCCTCTGTGCTGCCCTGCCCTGTATAGTTAGGAGAAATGTTTGTCATGGGTTTAAGATGTTCTTTTTGATGCATATGGTCATTGTCCAGGAACTAGACGTGAGATTGTGAAGGGCTAAAAATAACGTTAAAAGTCTGACGGTTGGACGGGAGGTTTGGGCAAAAACTCGCATAAATCACACTCCCTGAGGGGATTTGAACTCTCGACCCTGTGGTCGCAAGTCTGCAGCTCTGACCACTAAGCCATGGAACCGCCGCACTTGTAGCCTCAACCAATCTGCTGACCTAATGATGCACTCTTCAATGACGTTGGACGGGTGGTTTGGGCAAAAACTCGCATAAGACACACGACCTGAGGGGATTTGAACTCTCGACCCCATGGTCGCAAGGGCGTAGCTCTAACCACTGAGCCACGGAACCGCCGCACTTGCAGCTTTAACCAATCTGCTGACCTAATGAGGCACTCTTCAATGAGCTGGATAGCTCTGATAGATTATTGCTCGGATAAGATGTTCTTTTTGATGCATATGGTCATTGTCCAGGAACTAGACGTGAGATTGTGAAGGGCTAAAAATAACGTTAAAAGTCTGACGGTTGGACGGGTGGTTTGGGCAAAAACTCACGTAACTCACACGCCCTGAGGGGATTTGAACTCTCGACCCTGCGGTCGCAAGGCTGCAGCTCTGTCCACTAAGCCATGGAACCGCTGCCCTTGTATCCTCAACCAATCTGCTGACCTAATGATGCACTCTTCAATGAGCTGTATAGCGCTGATAGATTATTGCTTGTCTAGGATTTGTTTGGAAT
The DNA here is from genome assembly GCF_031893055.1 of Leptodactylus fuscus. NCBI lineage: Eukaryota > Metazoa > Chordata > Amphibia > Anura > Leptodactylidae > Leptodactylus > Leptodactylus fuscus. Next base: position 169,311,997 of record NC_134266.1, read on the forward strand.
GTATATGGTCTTGTCCATGAGATTAGTCAGGAAGTGCGGTGGCTCAGTGGTTAGCAGTTCGCTGTGAAACGCTGAGGTCCTGAGTTCAAATCCTGTCAAGGGCCATGGGGAGCGTAGTCACTAAATGAATAACCCATTGGGTGGAGGCCAATGGAACTCTGGGACATCCTCACAGGACTAGATGACATCGCAATGGAACGCCATGTCATCATCACAGAACCCGATGAAATCGCAATGGAACTTCTGGGACGTCAACACAGAACTCAATGACATCGCAATGGAATGTCTGGGATGTCAACACGGAACTCGATGACATCACGGTGGAACTTCAAGGACGGCATCACGGAACTCGATGACATCGTGGTGGAACTGCCAAGCCGTCACGGAACTCGATGACATTGCGGTGGAACTTCAAGGACGGCATCACGGAACTCGATGACATCGTGGTGGAACTTCCAGGACGGCATCACGGAGCTCGATGAACTTCCAGGACGTCAACACGGAACTCGATGATATTGTCACTTTTTGGCATCGCAATGGCACTTCTTATCTCCCAACTCCCTCCCTAGTCTACCTTTACACCCCCTAGTTTGCCCACATGTCCACTCGCAGGCTACACACCCCTACCTTACACACTTCCCCAAACCCCCTTCTCTGAGGCCCATGGTATACCCCTATCTGATACACCTTTTCTCTTCTCTGTTCCCTCCATCCTGCCCCCTACCCTTCTGCACCCACTTTGGATCACTCTATCATACAGGATGACGCTCCCAATCGGTCCCTCGGAGAGGACTACAACACTGCAGACACTTCCCACACTTTCTGGCACCAACTAGCAGGACCGTTCCCTAAGGCTCATGGCGGGATTCGAACCTAGGACACCAGCGTTGTAAGGTGCTTTAAGACCACGCTGCTAACCGCTGAGCCACCGTGCTACCCGTGCTAAGCCTCTGTGCTGCCCTGCCCTGTATAGTTAGGAGAAATGTTTGTCATGGGTTTAAGATGTTCTTTTTGATGCATATGGTCATTGTCCAGGAACTAGACGTGAGATTGTGAAGGGCTAAAAATAACGTTAAAAGTCTGACGGTTGGACGGGAGGTTTGGGCAAAAACTCGCATAAATCACACTCCCTGAGGGGATTCGAACTCTCGACCCTGTGGTCGCAAGTCTGCAGCTCTGACCACTAAGCCATGGAACCGCCGCACTTGTAGCCTCAACCAATCTGCTGACCTAATGATGCACTCTTCAATGAGCTGTATAGCGCTGATAGATTATTGCTTGTCTAGGATTTGTTTGGAATGTATATGGTCTTGTCCATGAGATTAGTCAGGAAGTGCGGTGGCTCAGTGGTTAGCAGTTCGCTGTGAAACGCTGAGGTCCTGAGTTCAAATCCCGTCAAGGGCCATGGGGAGCGTAGTCACTAAATGAATAACCCATTGGGTGGAGGCCAATGGAACTCTGGGACATCCTCACAGGACTAGATGACATCGCAATGGAACGCCATGTCATCATCACAGAACCCGATGAAATCGCAATGGAACTTCTGGGACGTCAACACAGAACTCAATGACATCGCAATGGAATGTCTGGGATGTCAACACGGAACTCGATGACATCACGGTGGAACTTCAAGGACGGCATCACGGAACTCGATGACATCGTGGTGGAACTGCCAAGCCGTCACGGAACTCGATGACATTGCGGTGGAACTTCAAGGACGGCATCACGGAACTCGATGACATCGTGGTGGAACTTCCAGGACGGCATCACGGAGCTCGATGAACTTCCAGGACGTCAACACGGAACTCGATGATATTGTCACTTTTTGGCATCGCAATGGCACTTCTTATCTCCCAACTCCCTCGTCTACCTTTACACCCCCTAGTTTGCCCACATGTCCACTCGCAGGCTACACACCCCTACCTTACACACTTCCCCAAACCCCCTTCTCTGTGGCCCATGGTATACCCCTATCTGATACACCTTTTCTCTTCTCTGTTCCCTCCATCCTGCCCCCTACCCATCTGCACCCACTTTGGATCACTCTATCATACAGGATGACGCTCCCAATCGGTCCCTCGGAGAGGACTACAACACTGCAGACACTTCCCACACTTTCTGGCACCAACTAGCAGGACCGTTCCCTAAGGCTCATGGCGGGATTCGAACCTAGGACACCAGCGTTGTAAGGTGCTTTAAGACCACGCTGCTAACCGCTGAGCCACCGTGCTACCCGTGCTAAGCCTCTGTGCTGCCCTGCCCTGTATAGTTAGGAGAAATGTTTGTCATGGGTTTAAGATGTTCTTTTTGATGCATATGGTCATTGTCCAGGAACTAGACGTGAGATTGTGAAGGGCTAAAAATAACGTTAAAAGTCTGACGGTTGGACGGGAGGTTTGGGCAAAAACTCGCATAAATCACACTCCCTGAGGGGATTTGAACTCTCGACCCTGTGGTCGCAAGTCTGCAGCTCTGACCACTAAGCCATGGAACCGCCGCACTTGTAGCCTCAACCAATCTGCTGACCTAATGATGCACTCTTCAATGACGTTGGACGGGTGGTTTGGGCAAAAACTCGCATAAGACACACGACCTGAGGGGATTTGAACTCTCGACCCCATGGTCGCAAGGGCGTAGCTCTAACCACTGAGCCACGGAACCGCCGCACTTGCAGCTTTAACCAATCTGCTGACCTAATGAGGCACTCTTCAATGAGCTGGATAGCTCTGATAGATTATTGCTCGGATAAGATGTTCTTTTTGATGCATATGGTCATTGTCCAGGAACTAGACGTGAGATTGTGAAGGGCTAAAAATAACGTTAAAAGTCTGACGGTTGGACGGGTGGTTTGGGCAAAAACTCACGTAACTCACACGCCCTGAGGGGATTTGAACTCTCGACCCTGCGGTCGCAAGGCTGCAGCTCTGACCACTAAGCCATGGAACCGCCGCACTTGTATCCTCAACCAATCTGCTGACCTAATGATGCACTCTTCAATGAGCTGTATAGCGCTGATAGATTATTGCTTGTCTAGGATTTGTTTGGAATGTATATGGTCTTGTCCATGAGATTAGTCAGGAAGTGCGGTGGCTCAGTGGTTAGCAGTTCGCTGTGAAACGCTGAGGTCCTGAGTTCAAATCCCGTCAAGGGCCATGGGGAGCGTAGTTACTAAATGAATAACCCATTGGGTGGAGGCCAATGGAACGCTGGGACATCCTCACAGGACTAGATGACATCGCAATGGAACGCCATGTCATCATCACAGAACCCGATGAAATCGCAATGGAACTTCTGGGACGTCAACACAGAACTCAATGACATCGCAATGGAATGTCTGGGATGTCAACACGGAACTCGATGACATCACGGTGGAACTTCAAGGACGGCATCACGGAACTCGATGACATCGTGGTGGAACTGCCAAGCCGTCACGGAACTCGATGACATTGCGGTGGAACTTCAAGGACGGCATCACGGAACTCGATGACATCGTGGTGGAACTTCCAGGACGGCATCACGGAGCTCGATGAACTTCCAGGACGTCAACACGGAACTCGATGACAGCGCCGTGGAACTTCAAGGTCGGCATCGTGGAACTCGATGACATCACGGTGGAACTTCAAGGACAGCATCACAGAACTCGATGACATGGAACGCTGGGACATCCTCACAGGACTAGATGACATCGCAATGGAACTTCCAGGACGGCATCACGGAGCTCGATGAACTTCCAGGACGTCAACACGGAACTCGATGACAGCGCTGTGGAACTTCAAGGACGGCATCATGGAACTCGATGACATTGCGGTGAATCTTCTGGGACGGCATCACGGAACTCGATGATATTGTCACTTTTTGGCATCGCAATGGCACTTCTTATCTCCCAACTCCCTCCCTAGTCTACCTTTACACCCCCTAGTTTGCCCACATGTCCACTCGCAGGCTACACACCCCTACCTTACACACTTCCCCAAACCCCCTTCTCTGAGGCCCATGGTATACCCCTATCTGATACACCTTTTCTCTTCTCTGTTCCCTCCATCCTGCCCCCTACCCTTCTGCACCCACTTTGGATCACTCTATCATACAGGATGACGCTCCCAATCGGTCCCTCGGAGAGGACTACAACACTGCAGACACTTCCCACACTTTCTGGCACCAACTAGCAGGACCGTTCCCTAAGGCTCATGGCGGGATTCGAACCTAGGACACCAGCGTTGTAAGGTGCTTTAAGACCACGCTGCTAACCGCTGAGCCACCGTGCTACCCGTGCTAAGCCTCTGTGCTGCCCTGCCCTGTATAGTTAGGAGAAATGTTTGTCATGGGTTTAAGATGTTCTTTTTGATGCATATGGTCATTGTCCAGGAACTAGACGTGAGATTGTGAAGGGCTAAAAATAACGTTAAAAGTCTGACGGTTGGACGGGAGGTTTGGGCAAAAACTCGCATAAATCACACTCCCTGAGGGGATTCGAACTCTCGACCCTGTGGTCGCAAGTCTGCAGCTCTGACCACTAAGCCATGGAACCGCCGCACTTGTAGCCTCAACCAATCTGCTGACCTAATGATGCACTCTTCAATGAGCTGTATAGCGCTGATAGATTATTGCTTGTCTAGGATTTGTTTGGAATGTATATGGTCTTGTCCATGAGATTAGTCAGGAAGTGCGGTGGCTCAGTGGTTAGCAGTTCGCTGTGAAACGCTGAGGTCCTGAGTTCAAATCCCGTCAAGGGCCATGGGGAGCGTAGTCACTAAATGAATAACCCATTGGGTGGAGGCCAATGGAACTCTGGGACATCCTCACAGGACTAGATGACATCGCAATGGAACGCCATGTCATCATCACAGAACCCGATGAAATCGCAATGGAACTTCTGGGACGTCAACACAGAACTCAATGACATCGCAATGGAATGTCTGGGATGTCAACACGGAACTCGATGACATCACGGTGGAACTTCAAGGACGGCATCACGGAACTCGATGACATCGTGGTGGAACTGCCAAGCCGTCACGGAACTCGATGACATTGCGGTGGAACTTCAAGGACGGCATCACGGAACTCGATGACATCGTGGTGGAACTTCCAGGACGGCATCACGGAGCTCGATGAACTTCCAGGACGTCAACACGGAACTCGATGATATTGTCACTTTTTGGCATCGCAATGGCACTTCTTATCTCCCAACTCCCTCGTCTACCTTTACACCCCCTAGTTTGCCCACATGTCCACTCGCAGGCTACACACCCCTACCTTACACACTTCCCCAAACCCCCTTCTCTGTGGCCCATGGTATACCCCTATCTGATACACCTTTTCTCTTCTCTGTTCCCTCCATCCTGCCCCCTACCCATCTGCACCCACTTTGGATCACTCTATCATACAGGATGACGCTCCCAATCGGTCCCTCGGAGAGGACTACAACACTGCAGACACTTCCCACACTTTCTGGCACCAACTAGCAGGACCGTTCCCTAAGGCTCATGGCGGGATTCGAACCTAGGACACCAGCGTTGTAAGGTGCTTTAAGACCACGCTGCTAACCGCTGAGCCACCGTGCTACCCGTGCTAAGCCTCTGTGCTGCCCTGCCCTGTATAGTTAGGAGAAATGTTTGTCATGGGTTTAAGATGTTCTTTTTGATGCATATGGTCATTGTCCAGGAACTAGACGTGAGATTGTGAAGGGCTAAAAATAACGTTAAAAGTCTGACGGTTGGACGGGAGGTTTGGGCAAAAACTCGCATAAATCACACTCCCTGAGGGGATTTGAACTCTCGACCCTGTGGTCGCAAGTCTGCAGCTCTGACCACTAAGCCATGGAACCGCCGCACTTGTAGCCTCAACCAATCTGCTGACCTAATGATGCACTCTTCAATGACGTTGGACGGGTGGTTTGGGCAAAAACTCGCATAAGACACACGACCTGAGGGGATTTGAACTCTCGACCCCATGGTCGCAAGGGCGTAGCTCTAACCACTGAGCCACGGAACCGCCGCACTTGCAGCTTTAACCAATCTGCTGACCTAATGAGGCACTCTTCAATGAGCTGGATAGCTCTGATAGATTATTGCTCGGATAAGATGTTCTTTTTGATGCATATGGTCATTGTCCAGGAACTAGACGTGAGATTGTGAAGGGCTAAAAATAACGTTAAAAGTCTGACGGTTGGACGGGTGGTTTGGGCAAAAACTCACGTAACTCACACGCCCTGAGGGGATTTGAACTCTCGACCCTGCGGTCGCAAGGCTGCAGCTCTGACCACTAAGCCATGGAACCGCCGCACTTGTATCCTCAACCAATCTGCTGACCTAATGATGCACTCTTCAATGAGCTGTATAGCGCTGATAGATTATTGCTTGTCTAGGATTTGTTTGGAATGTATATGGTCTTGTCCATGAGATTAGTCAGGAAGTGCGGTGGCTCAGTGGTTAGCAGTTCGCTGTGAAACGCTGAGGTCCTGAGTTCAAATCCCGTCAAGGGCCATGGGGAGCGTAGTTACTAAATGAATAACCCATTGGGTGGAGGCCAATGGAACGCTGGGACATCCTCACAGGACTAGATGACATCGCAATGGAACGCCATGTCATCATCACAGAACCCGATGAAATCGCAATGGAACTTCTGGGACGTCAACACAGAACTCAATGACATCGCAATGGAATGTCTGGGATGTCAACACGGAACTCGATGACATCACGGTGGAACTTCAAGGACGGCATCACGGAACTCGATGACATCGTGGTGGAACTGCCAAGCCGTCACGGAACTCGATGACATTGCGGTGGAACTTCAAGGACGGCATCACGGAACTCGATGACATCGTGGTGGAACTTCCAGGACGGCATCACGGAGCTCGATGAACTTCCAGGACGTCAACACGGAACTCGATGACAGCGCCGTGGAACTTCAAGGTCGGCATCGTGGAACTCGATGACATCACGGTGGAACTTCAAGGACAGCATCACAGAACTCGATGACATGGAACGCTGGGACATCCTCACAGGACTAGATGACATCGCAATGGAACTTCCAGGACGGCATCACGGAGCTCGATGAACTTCCAGGACGTCAACACGGAACTCGATGACAGCGCTGTGGAACTTCAAGGACGGCATCATGGAACTCGATGACATTGCGGTGAATCTTCTGGGACGGCATCACGGAACTCGATGATATTGTCACTTTTTGGCATCGCAATGGCACTTCTTATCTCCCAACTCCCTCCCTAGTCTACCTTTACACCCCCTAGTTTGCCCACATGTCCACTCGCAGGCTACACACCCCTACCTTACACACTTCCCCAAACCCCCTTCTCTGAGGCCCATGGTATACCCCTATCTGATACACCTTTTCTCTTCTCTGTTCCCTCCATCCTGCCCCCTACCCTTCTGCACCCACTTTGGATCACTCTATCATACAGGATGACGCTCCCAATCGGTCCCTCGGAGAGGACTACAACACTGCAGACACTTCCCACACTTTCTGGCACCAACTAGCAGGACCGTTCCCTAAGGCTCATGGCGGGATTCGAACCTAGGACACCAGCGTTGTAAGGTGCTTTAAGACCACGCTGCTAACCGCTGAGCCACCGTGCTACCCGTGCTAAGCCTCTGTGCTGCCCTGCCCTGTATAGTTAGGAGAAATGTTTGTCATGGGTTTAAGATGTTCTTTTTGATGCATATGGTCATTGTCCAGGAACTAGACGTGAGATTGTGAAGGGCTAAAAATAACGTTAAAAGTCTGACGGTTGGACGGGTGGTTTGGGCAAAAACTCACGTAACTCACACGCCCTGAGGGGATTTGAACTCTCGACCCTGCGGTCGCAAGGCTGCAGCTCTGACCACTAAGCCATGGAACCGCCGCACTTGTATCCTCAACCAATCTGCTGACCTAATGATGCACTCTTCAATGAGCTGTATAGCGCTGATAGATTATTGCTTGTCTAGGATTTGTTTGGAATGTATATGGTCTTGTCCATGAGATTAGTCAGGAAGTGCGGTGGCTCAGTGGTTAGCAGTTCGCTGTGAAACGCTGAGGTCCTGAGTTCAAATCCCGTCAAGGGCCATGGGGAGCGTAGTCACTAAATGAATAACCCATTGGGTGGAGGCCAATGGAACTCTGGGACATCCTCACAGGACTAGATGACATCGCAATGGAACGCCATGTCATCATCACAGAACCCGATGAAATCGCAATGGAACTTCTGGGACGTCAACACAGAACTCAATGACATCGCAATGGAATGTCTGGGATGTCAACACGGAACTCGATGACATCACGGTGGAACTTCAAGGACGGCATCACGGAGCTCGATGAACTTCCAGGACGTCAACACGGAACTCGATGACAGCGCCGTGGAACTTCAAGGTCGGCATCGTGGAAGTCGATGACATCACGGTGGAACTTCAAGGACGGCATCACGGAACTCGATGACATCGTGGTGGAACTTCCAGGACGGCATCACGGAGCTCGATGAACTTCCAGGACGTCAACACGGAACTCGATGACAGCGCCGTGGAACTTCAAGGACGGCATCACGGAACTCGATGATATTGTCACTTTTTGGCATCGCAATGGCACTTCTTATCTCCCAACTCCCTCCCTAGTCTACCTTTACACCCCCTAGTTTGCCCACATGTCCACTCGCAGGCTACACACCCCTACCTTACACACTTCCCCAAACCCCCTTCTCTGAGGCCCATGGTATACCCCTATCTGATACACCTTTTCTCTTCTCTGTTCCCTCCATCCTGCCCCCTACCCATCTGCACCCACTTTGGATCACTCTATCATACAGGATGACGCTCCCAATCGGTCCCTCGGAGAGGACTACAACACTGCAGACACTTCCCACACTTTCTGGCACCAACTAGCAGGACCGTTCCCTAAGGCTCATGGCGGGATTCGAACCTAGGACACCAGCGTTGTAAGGTGCTTTAAGACCACGCTGCTAACCGCTGAGCCACCGTGCTACCCGTGCTAAGCCTCTGTGCTGCCCTGCCCTGTATAGTTAGGAGAAATGTTTGTCATGGGTTTAAGATGTTCTTTTTGATGCATATGGTCATTGTCCAGGAACTAGACGTGAGATTGTGAAGGGCTAAAAATAACGTTAAAAGTCTGACGGTTGGACGGGAGGTTTGGGCAAAAACTCGCATAAATCACACTCCCTGAGGGGATTTGAACTCTCGACCCTGTGGTCGCAAGTCTGCAGCTCTGACCACTAAGCCATGGAACCGCCGCACTTGTAGCCTCAACCAATCTGCTGACCTAATGATGCACTCTTCAATGACGTTGGACGGGTGGTTTGGGCAAAAACTCGCATAAGACACACGACCTGAGGGGATTTGAACTCTCGACCCCATGGTCGCAAGGGCGTAGCTCTAACCACTGAGCCACGGAACCGCCGCACTTGCAGCTTTAACCAATCTGCTGACCTAATGAGGCACTCTTCAATGAGCTGGATAGCTCTGATAGATTATTGCTCGGATAAGATGTTCTTTTTGATGCATATGGTCATTGTCCAGGAACTAGACGTGAGATTGTGAAGGGCTAAAAATAACGTTAAAAGTCTGACGGTTGGACGGGTGGTTTGGGCAAAAACTCACGTAACTCACACGCCCTGAGGGGATTTGAACTCTCGACCCTGCGGTCGCAAGGCTGCAGCTCTGTCCACTAAGCCATGGAACCGCTGCCCTTGTATCCTCAACCAATCTGCTGACCTAATGATGCACTCTTCAATGAGCTGTATAGCGCTGATAGATTATTGCTTGTCTAGGATTTGTTTGGAATGTATATGGTCTTGTCCATGAGATTAGTCAGGAAGTGCGGTGGCTCAGTGGTTAGCAGTTCGCTGTGAAACGCTGAGGTCCTGAGTTCAAATCCTGTCAAGGGCCATGGGGAGCGTAGTCACTAAATGAATAACCCATTGGGTGGAGGCCAATGGAACTCTGGGACATCCTCACAGGACTAGATGACATCGCAATGGAACGCCATGTCATCATCACAGAACCCGATGAAATCGCAATGGAACTTCTGGGACGTCAACACAGAACTCAATGACATCGCAATGGAATGTCTGGGATGTCAACACGGAACTCGATGACATCACGGTGGAACTTCAAGGACGGCATCACGGAACTCGATGACATCGTGGTGGAACTGCCAAGCCGTCACGGAACTCGATGACATTGCGGTGGAACTTCAAGGACGGCATCACGGAACTCGATGACATCGTGGTGGAACTTCCAGGACGGCATCACGGAGCTCGATGAACTTCCAGGATGTCAACACGGAACTCGATGATATTGTCACTTTTTGGCATCGCAATGGCACTTCTTATCTCCCAACTCCCTCCCTAGTCTACCTTTACACCCCCTAGTTTGCCCACATGTCCACTCGCAGGCTACACACCCCTACCTTACACACTTCCCCAAACCCCCTTCTCTGAGGCCCATGGTATACCCCTATCTGATACACCTTTTCTCTTCTCTGTTCCCTCCATCCTGCCCCCTACCCTTCTGCACCCACTTTGGATCACTCTATCATACAGGATGACGCTCCCAATCGGTCCCTCGGAGAGGACTACAACACTGCAGACACTTCCCACACTTTCTGGCACCAACTAGCAGGACCGTTCCCTAAGGCTCATGGCGGGATTCGAACCTAGGACACCAGCGTTGTAAGGTGCTTTAAGACCACGCTGCTAACCGCTGAGCCACCGTGCTACCCGTGCTAAGCCTCTGTGCTGCCCTGCCCTGTATAGTTAGGAGAAATGTTTGTCATGGGTTTAAGATGTTCTTTTTGATGCATATGGTCATTGTCCAGGAACTAGACGTGAGATTGTGAAGGGCTAAAAATAACGTTAAAAGTCTGACGGTTGGACGGGAGGTTTGGGCAAAAACTCGCATAAATCACACTCCCTGAGGGGATTCGAACTCTCGACCCTGTGGTCGCAAGTCTGCAGCTCTGACCACTAAGCCATGGAACCGCCGCACTTGTAGCCTCAACCAATCTGCTGACCTAATGATGCACTCTTCAATGAGCTGTATAGCGCTGATAGATTATTGCTTGTCTAGGATTTGTTTGGAATGTATATGGTCTTGTCCATGAGATTAGTCAGGAAGTGCGGTGGCTCAGTGGTTAGCAGTTCGCTGTGAAACGCTGAGGTCCTGAGTTCAAATCCCGTCAAGGGCCATGGGGAGCGTAGTCACTAAATGAATAACCCATTGGGTGGAGGCCAATGGAACTCTGGGACATCCTCACAGGACTAGATGACATCGCAATGGAACGCCATGTCATCATCACAGAACCCGATGAAATCGCAATGGAACTTCTGGGACGTCAACACAGAACTCAATGACATCGCAATGGAATGTCTGGGATGTCAACACGGAACTCGATGACATCACGGTGGAACTTCAAGGACGGCATCACGGAACTCGATGACATCGTGGTGGAACTGCCAAGCCGTCACGGAACTCGATGACATTGCGGTGGAACTTCAAGGACGGCATCACGGAACTCGATGACATCGTGGTGGAACTTCCAGGACGGCATCACGGAGCTCGATGAACTTCCAGGACGTCAACACGGAACTCGATGATATTGTCACTTTTTGGCATCGCAATGGCACTTCTTATCTCCCAACTCCCTCGTCTACCTTTACACCCCCTAGTTTGCCCACATGTCCACTCGCAGGCTACACACCCCTACCTTACACACTTCCCCAAACCCCCTTCTCTGTGGCCCATGGTATACCCCTATCTGATACACCTTTTCTCTTCTCTGTTCCCTCCATCCTGCCCCCTACCCATCTGCACCCACTTTGGATCACTCTATCATACAGGATGACGCTCCCAATCGGTCCCTCGGAGAGGACTACAACACTGCAGACACTTCCCACACTTTCTGGCACCAACTAGCAGGACCGTTCCCTAAGGCTCATGGCGGGATTCGAACCTAGGACACCAGCGTTGTAAGGTGCTTTAAGACCACGCTGCTAACCGCTGAGCCACCGTGCTACCCGTGCTAAGCCTCTGTGCTGCCCTGCCCTGTATAGTTAGGAGAAATGTTTGTCATGGGTTTAAGATGTTCTTTTTGATGCATATGGTCATTGTCCAGGAACTAGACGTGAGATTGTGAAGGGCTAAAAATAACGTTAAAAGTCTGACGGTTGGACGGGAGGTTTGGGCAAAAACTCGCATAAATCACACTCCCTGAGGGGATTTGAACTCTCGACCCTGTGGTCGCAAGTCTGCAGCTCTGACCACTAAGCCATGGAACCGCCGCACTTGTAGCCTCAACCAATCTGCTGACCTAATGATGCACTCTTCAATGACGTTGGACGGGTGGTTTGGGCAAAAACTCGCATAAGACACACGACCTGAGGGGATTTGAACTCTCGACCCCATGGTCGCAAGGGCGTAGCTCTAACCACTGAGCCACGGAACCGCCGCACTTGCAGCTTTAACCAATCTGCTGACCTAATGAGGCACTCTTCAATGAGCTGGATAGCTCTGATAGATTATTGCTCGGATAAGATGTTCTTTTTGATGCATATGGTCATTGTCCAGGAACTAGACGTGAGATTGTGAAGGGCTAAAAATAACGTTAAAAGTCTGACGGTTGGACGGGTGGTTTGGGCAAAAACTCACGTAACTCACACGCCCTGAGGGGATTTGAACTCTCGACCCTGCGGTCGCAAGGCTGCAGCTCTGACCACTAAGCCATGGAACCGCCGCACTTGTATCCTCAACCAATCTGCTGACCTAATGATGCACTCTTCAATGAGCTGTATAGCGCTGATAGATTATTGCTTGTCTAGGATTTGTTTGGAATGTATATGGTCTTGTCCATGAGATTAGTCAGGAAGTGCGGTGGCTCAGTGGTTAGCAGTTCGCTGTGAAACGCTGAGGTCCTGAGTTCAAATCCCGTCAAGGGCCATGGGGAGCGTAGTTACTAAATGAATAACCCATTGGGTGGAGGCCAATGGAACGCTGGGACATCCTCACAGGACTAGATGACATCGCAATGGAACGCCATGTCATCATCACAGAACCCGATGAAATCGCAATGGAACTTCTGGGACGTCAACACAGAACTCAATGACATCGCAATGGAATGTCTGGGATGTCAACACGGAACTCGATGACATCACGGTGGAACTTCAAGGACGGCATCACGGAACTCGATGACATCGTGGTGGAACTGCCAAGCCGTCACGGAACTCGATGACATTGCGGTGGAACTTCAAGGACGGCATCACGGAACTCGATGACATCGTGGTGGAACTTCCAGGACGGCATCACGGAGCTCGATGAACTTCCAGGACGTCAACACGGAACTCGATGACAGCGCCGTGGAACTTCAAGGTCGGCATCGTGGAACTCGATGACATCACGGTGGAACTTCAAGGACAGCATCACAGAACTCGATGACATGGAACGCTGGGACATCCTCACAGGACTAGATGACATCGCAATGGAACTTCCAGGACGGCATCACGGAGCTCGATGAACTTCCAGGACGTCAACACGGAACTCGATGACAGCGCTGTGGAACTTCAAGGACGGCATCATGGAACTCGATGACATTGCGGTGAATCTTCTGGGACGGCATCACGGAACTCAATGATATTGTCACTTTTTGGCATCGCAATGGCACTTCTTATCTCCCAACTCCCTCCCTAGTCTACCTTTACACCCCCTAGTTTGCCCACATGTCCACTCGCAGGCTACACACCCCTACCTTACACACTTCCCCAAACCCCCTTCTCTGAGGCCCATGGTATACCCCTATCTGATACACCTTTTCTCTTCTCTGTTCCCTCCATCCTGCCCCCTACCCTTCTGCACCCACTTTGGATCACTCTATCATACAGGATGACGCTCCCAATCGGTCCCTCGGAGAGGACTACAACACTGCAGACACTTCCCGGCACCAACTAGCAGGACCGTTCCCTAAGGCTCATGGCGGGATTCGAACCTAGGACACCAGCGTTGTAAGGTGCTTTAAGACCACGCTGCTAACCGCTGAGCCACCGTGCTACCCGTGCTAAGCCTCTGTGCTGCCCTGCCCTGTATAGTTAGGAGAAATGTTTGTCATGGGTTTAAGATGTTCTTTTTGATGCATATGGTCATTGTCCAGGAACTAGACGTGAGATTGTGAAGGGCTAAAAATAACGTTAAAAGTCTGACGGTTGGACGGGTGGTTTGGGCAAAAACTCACGTAACTCACACGCCCTGAGGGGATTTGAACTCTCGACCCTGCGGTCGCAAGGCTGCAGCTCTGACCACTAAGCCATGGAACCGCCGCACTTGTATCCTCAACCAATCTGCTGACCTAATGATGCACTCTTCAATGAGCTGTATAGCGCTGATAGATTATTGCTTGTCTAGGATTTGTTTGGAATGTATATGGTCTTGTCCATGAGATTAGTCAGGAAGTGCGGTGGCTCAGTGGTTAGCAGTTCGCTGTGAAACGCTGAGGTCCTGAGTTCAAATCCCGTCAAGGGCCATGGGGAGCGTAGTCACTAAATGAATAACCCATTGGGTGGAGGCCAATGGAACTCTGGGACATCCTCACAGGACTAGATGACATCGCAATGGAACGCCATGTCATCATCACAGAACCCGATGAAATCGCAATGGAACTTCTGGGACGTCAACACAGAACTCAATGACATCGCAATGGAATGTCTGGGATGTCAACACGGAACTCGATGACATCACGGTGGAACTTCAAGGACGGCATCACGGAGCTCGATGAACTTCCAGGACGTCAACACGGAACTCGATGACAGCGCCGTGGAACTTCAAGGTCGGCATCGTGGAAGTCGATGACATCACGGTGGAACTTCAAGGACGGCATCACGGAACTCGATGACATCGTGGTGGAACTTCCAGGACGGCATCACGGAGCTCGATGAACTTCCAGGACGTCAACACGGAACTCGATGACAGCGCCGTGGAACTTCAAGGACGGCATCACGGAACTCGATGATATTGTCACTTTTTGGCATCGCAATGGCACTTCTTATCTCCCAACTCCCTCCCTAGTCTACCTTTACACCCCCTAGTTTGCCCACATGTCCACTCGCAGGCTACACACCCCTACCTTACACACTTCCCCAAACCCCCTTCTCTGAGGCCCATGGTATACCCCTATCTGATACACCTTTTCTCTTCTCTGTTCCCTCCATCCTGCCCCCTACCCATCTGCACCCACTTTGGATCACTCTATCATACAGGATGACGCTCCCAATCGGTCCCTCGGAGAGGACTACAACACTGCAGACACTTCCCACACTTTCTGGCACCAACTAGCAGGACCGTTCCCTAAGGCTCATGGCGGGATTCGAACCTAGGACACCAGCGTTGTAAGGTGCTTTAAGACCACGCTGCTAACCGCTGAGCCACCGTGCTACCCGTGCTAAGCCTCTGTGCTGCCCTGCCCTGTATAGTTAGGAGAAATGTTTGTCATGGGTTTAAGATGTTCTTTTTGATGCATATGGTCATTGTCCAGGAACTAGACGTGAGATTGTGAAGGGCTAAAAATAACGTTAAAAGTCTGACGGTTGGACGGGAGGTTTGGGCAAAAACTCGCATAAATCACACTCCCTGAGGGGATTTGAACTCTCGACCCTGTGGTCGCAAGTCTGCAGCTCTGACCACTAAGCCATGGAACCGCCGCACTTGTAGCCTCAACCAATCTGCTGACCTAATGATGCACTCTTCAATGACGTTGGACGGGTGGTTTGGGCAAAAACTCGCATAAGACACACGACCTGAGGGGATTTGAACTCTCGACCCCATGGTCGCAAGGGCGTAGCTCTAACCACTGAGCCACGGAACCGCCGCACTTGCAGCTTTAACCAATCTGCTGACCTAATGAGGCACTCTTCAATGAGCTGGATAGCTCTGATAGATTATTGCTCGGATAAGATGTTCTTTTTGATGCATATGGTCATTGTCCAGGAACTAGACGTGAGATTGTGAAGGGCTAAAAATAACGTTAAAAGTCTGACGGTTGGACGGGTGGTTTGGGCAAAAACTCACGTAACTCACACGCCCTGAGGGGATTTGAACTCTCGACCCTGCGGTCGCAAGGCTGCAGCTCTGTCCACTAAGCCATGGAACCGCTGCCCTTGTATCCTCAACCAATCTGCTGACCTAATGATGCACTCTTCAATGAGCTGTATAGCGCTGATAGATTATTGCTTGTCTAGGATTTGTTTGGAATGTATATGGTCTTGTCCATGAGATTAGTCAGGAAGTGCGGTGGCTCAGTGGTTAGCAGTTCGCTGTGAAACGCTGAGGTCCTGAGTTCAAATCCTGTCAAGGGCCATGGGGAGCGTAGTCACTAAATGAATAACCCATTGGGTGGAGGCCAATGGAACTCTGGGACATCCTCACAGGACTAGATGACATCGCAATGGAACGCCATGTCATCATCACAGAACCCGATGAAATCGCAATGGAACTTCTGGGACGTCAACACAGAACTCAATGACATCGCAATGGAATGTCTGGGATGTCAACACGGAACTCGATGACATCACGGTGGAACTTCAAGGACGGCATCACGGAACTCGATGACATCGTGGTGGAACTGCCAAGCCGTCACGGAACTCGATGACATTGCGGTGGAACTTCAAGGACGGCATCACGGAACTCGATGACATCGTGGTGGAACTTCCAGGACGGCATCACGGAGCTCGATGAACTTCCAGGACGTCAACACGGAACTCGATGATATTGTCACTTTTTGGCATCGCAATGGCACTTCTTATCTCCCAACTCCCTCCCTAGTCTACCTTTACACCCCCTAGTTTGCCCACATGTCCACTCGCAGGCTACACACCCCTACCTTACACACTTCCCCAAACCCCCTTCTCTGAGGCCCATGGTATACCCCTATCTGATACACCTTTTCTCTTCTCTGTTCCCTCCATCCTGCCCCCTACCCTTCTGCACCCACTTTGGATCACTCTATCATACAGGATGACGCTCCCAATCGGTCCCTCGGAGAGGACTACAACACTGCAGACACTTCCCACACTTTCTGGCACCAACTAGCAGGACCGTTCCCTAAGGCTCATGGCGGGATTCGAACCTAGGACACCAGCGTTGTAAGGTGCTTTAAGACCACGCTGCTAACCGCTGAGCCACCGTGCTACCCGTGCTAAGCCTCTGTGCTGCCCTGCCCTGTATAGTTAGGAGAAATGTTTGTCATGGGTTTAAGATGTTCTTTTTGATGCATATGGTCATTGTCCAGGAACTAGACGTGAGATTGTGAAGGGCTAAAAATAACGTTAAAAGTCTGACGGTTGGACGGGAGGTTTGGGCAAAAACTCGCATAAATCACACTCCCTGAGGGGATTCGAACTCTCGACCCTGTGGTCGCAAGTCTGCAGCTCTGACCACTAAGCCATGGAACCGCCGCACTTGTAGCCTCAACCAATCTGCTGACCTAATGATGCACTCTTCAATGAGCTGTATAGCGCTGATAGATTATTGCTTGTCTAGGATTTGTTTGGAATGTATATGGTCTTGTCCATGAGATTAGTCAGGAAGTGCGGTGGCTCAGTGGTTAGCAGTTCGCTGTGAAACGCTGAGGTCCTGAGTTCAAATCCCGTCAAGGGCCATGGGGAGCGTAGTCACTAAATGAATAACCCATTGGGTGGAGGCCAATGGAACTCTGGGACATCCTCACAGGACTAGATGACATCGCAATGGAACGCCATGTCATCATCACAGAACCCGATGAAATCGCAATGGAACTTCTGGGACGTCAACACAGAACTCAATGACATCGCAATGGAATGTCTGGGATGTCAACACGGAACTCGATGACATCACGGTGGAACTTCAAGGACGGCATCACGGAACTCGATGACATCGTGGTGGAACTGCCAAGCCGTCACGGAACTCGATGACATTGCGGTGGAACTTCAAGGACGGCATCACGGAACTCGATGACATCGTGGTGGAACTTCCAGGACGGCATCACGGAGCTCGATGAACTTCCAGGACGTCAACACGGAACTCGATGATATTGTCACTTTTTGGCATCGCAATGGCACTTCTTATCTCCCAACTCCCTCGTCTACCTTTACACCCCCTAGTTTGCCCACATGTCCACTCGCAGGCTACACACCCCTACCTTACACACTTCCCCAAACCCCCTTCTCTGTGGCCCATGGTATACCCCTATCTGATACACCTTTTCTCTTCTCTGTTCCCTCCATCCTGCCCCCTACCCATCTGCACCCACTTTGGATCACTCTATCATACAGGATGACGCTCCCAATCGGTCCCTCGGAGAGGACTACAACACTGCAGACACTTCCCACACTTTCTGGCACCAACTAGCAGGACCGTTCCCTAAGGCTCATGGCGGGATTCGAACCTAGGACACCAGCGTTGTAAGGTGCTTTAAGACCACGCTGCTAACCGCTGAGCCACCGTGCTACCCGTGCTAAGCCTCTGTGCTGCCCTGCCCTGTATAGTTAGGAGAAATGTTTGTCATGGGTTTAAGATGTTCTTTTTGATGCATATGGTCATTGTCCAGGAACTAGACGTGAGATTGTGAAGGGCTAAAAATAACGTTAAAAGTCTGACGGTTGGACGGGAGGTTTGGGCAAAAACTCGCATAAATCACACTCCCTGAGGGGATTTGAACTCTCGACCCTGTGGTCGCAAGTCTGCAGCTCTGACCACTAAGCCATGGAACCGCCGCACTTGTAGCCTCAACCAATCTGCTGACCTAATGATGCACTCTTCAATGACGTTGGACGGGTGGTTTGGGCAAAAACTCGCATAAGACACACGACCTGAGGGGATTTGAACTCTCGACCCCATGGTCGCAAGGGCGTAGCTCTAACCACTGAGCCACGGAACCGCCGCACTTGCAGCTTTAACCAATCTGCTGACCTAATGAGGCACTCTTCAATGAGCTGGATAGCTCTGATAGATTATTGCTCGGATAAGATGTTCTTTTTGATGCATATGGTCATTGTCCAGGAACTAGACGTGAGATTGTGAAGGGCTAAAAATAACGTTAAAAGTCTGACGGTTGGACGGGTGGTTTGGGCAAAAACTCACGTAACTCACACGCCCTGAGGGGATTTGAACTCTCGACCCTGCGGTCGCAAGGCTGCAGCTCTGACCACTAAGCCATGGAACCGCCGCACTTGTATCCTCAACCAATCTGCTGACCTAATGATGCACTCTTCAATGAGCTGTATAGCGCTGATAGATTATTGCTTGTCTAGGATTTGTTTGGAATGTATATGGTCTTGTCCATGAGATTAGTCAGGAAGTGCGGTGGCTCAGTGGTTAGCAGTTCGCTGTGAAACGCTGAGGTCCTGAGTTCAAATCCCGTCAAGGGCCATGGGGAGCGTAGTTACTAAATGAATAACCCATTGGGTGGAGGCCAATGGAACGCTGGGACATCCTCACAGGACTAGATGACATCGCAATGGAACGCCATGTCATCATCACAGAACCCGATGAAATCGCAATGGAACTTCTGGGACGTCAACACAGAACTCAATGACATCGCAATGGAATGTCTGGGATGTCAACACGGAACTCGATGACATCACGGTGGAACTTCAAGGACGGCATCACGGAACTCGATGACATCGTGGTGGAACTGCCAAGCCGTCACGGAACTCGATGACATTGCGGTGGAACTTCAAGGACGGCATCACGGAACTCGATGACATCGTGGTGGAACTTCCAGGACGGCATCACGGAGCTCGATGAACTTCCAGGACGTCAACACGGAACTCGATGACAGCGCCGTGGAACTTCAAGGTCGGCATCGTGGAACTCGATGACATCACGGTGGAACTTCAAGGACAGCATCACAGAACTCGATGACATGGAACGCTGGGACATCCTCACAGGACTAGATGACATTGCAATGGAACTTCCAGGACGGCATCACGGAGCTCGATGAACTTCCAGGACGTCAACACGGAACTCGATGACAGCGCTGTGGAACTTCAAGGACGGCATCATGGAACTCGATGACATTGCGGTGAATCTTCTGGGACGGCATCACGGAACTCGATGATATTGTCACTTTTTGGCATCGCAATGGCACTTCTTATCTCCCAACTCCCTCCCTAGTCTACCTTTACACCCCCTAGTTTGCCCACATGTCCACTCGCAGGCTACACACCCCTACCTTACACACTTCCCCAAACCCCCTTCTCTGAGGCCCATGGTATACCCCTATCTGATACACCTTTTCTCTTCTCTGTTCCCTCCATCCTGCCCCCTACCCTTCTGCACCCACTTTGGATCACTCTATCATACAGGATGACGCTCCCAATCGGTCCCTCGGAGAGGACTACAACACTGCAGACACTTCCCACACTTTCTGGCACCAACTAGCAGGACCGTTCCCTAAGGCTCATGGCGGGATTCGAACCTAGGACACCAGCGTTGTAAGGTGCTTTAAGACCACGCTGCTAACCGCTGAGCCACCGTGCTACCCGTGCTAAGCCTCTGTGCTGCCCTGCCCTGTATAGTTAGGAGAAATGTTTGTCATGGGTTTAAGATGTTCTTTTTGATGCATATGGTCATTGTCCAGGAACTAGACGTGAGATTGTGAAGGGCTAAAAATAACGTTAAAAGTCTGACGGTTGGACGGGTGGTTTGGGCAAAAACTCACGTAACTCACACGCCCTGAGGGGATTTGAACTCTCGACCCTGCGGTCGCAAGGCTGCAGCTCTGACCACTAAGCCATGGAACCGCCGCACTTGTATCCTCAACCAATCTGCTGACCTAATGATGCACTCTTCAATGAGCTGTATAGCGCTGATAGATTATTGCTTGTCTAGGATTTGTTTGGAATGTATATGGTCTTGTCCATGAGATTAGTCAGGAAGTGCGGTGGCTCAGTGGTTAGCAGTTCGCTGTGAAACGCTGAGGTCCTGAGTTCAAATCCCGTCAAGGGCCATGGGGAGCGTAGTCACTAAATGAATAACCCATTGGGTGGAGGCCAATGGAACTCTGGGACATCCTCACAGGACTAGATGACATCGCAATGGAACGCCATGTCATCATCACAGAACCCGATGAAATCGCAATGGAACTTCTGGGACGTCAACACAGAACTCAATGACATCGCAATGGAATGTCTGGGATGTCAACACGGAACTCGATGACATCACGGTGGAACTTCAAGGACGGCATCACGGAGCTCGATGAACTTCCAGGACGTCAACACGGAACTCGATGACAGCGCCGTGGAACTTCAAGGTCGGCATCGTGGAAGTCGATGACATCACGGTGGAACTTCAAGGACGGCATCACGGAACTCGATGACATCGTGGTGGAACTTCCAGGACGGCATCACGGAGCTCGATGAACTTCCAGGACGTCAACACGGAACTCGATGACAGCGCCGTGGAACTTCAAGGACGGCATCACGGAACTCGATGATATTGTCACTTTTTGGCATCGCAATGGCACTTCTTATCTCCCAACTCCCTCCCTAGTCTACCTTTACACCCCCTAGTTTGCCCACATGTCCACTCGCAGGCTACACACCCCTACCTTACACACTTCCCCAAACCCCCTTCTCTGAGGCCCATGGTATACCCCTATCTGATACACCTTTTCTCTTCTCTGTTCCCTCCATCCTGCCCCCTACCCATCTGCACCCACTTTGGATCACTCTATCATACAGGATGACGCTCCCAATCGGTCCCTCGGAGAGGACTACAACACTGCAGACACTTCCCACACTTTCTGGCACCAACTAGCAGGACCGTTCCCTAAGGCTCATGGCGGGATTCGAACCTAGGACACCAGCGTTGTAAGGTGCTTTAAGACCACGCTGCTAACCGCTGAGCCACCGTGCTACCCGTGCTAAGCCTCTGTGCTGCCCTGCCCTGTATAGTTAGGAGAAATGTTTGTCATGGGTTTAAGATGTTCTTTTTGATGCATATGGTCATTGTCCAGGAACTAGACGTGAGATTGTGAAGGGCTAAAAATAACGTTAAAAGTCTGACGGTTGGACGGGAGGTTTGGGCAAAAACTCGCATAAATCACACTCCCTGAGGGGATTTGAACTCTCGACCCTGTGGTCGCAAGTCTGCAGCTCTGACCACTAAGCCATGGAACCGCCGCACTTGTAGCCTCAACCAATCTGCTGACCTAATGATGCACTCTTCAATGACGTTGGACGGGTGGTTTGGGCAAAAACTCGCATAAGACACACGACCTGAGGGGATTTGAACTCTCGACCCCATGGTCGCAAGGGCGTAGCTCTAACCACTGAGCCACGGAACCGCCGCACTTGCAGCTTTAACCAATCTGCTGACCTAATGAGGCACTCTTCAATGAGCTGGATAGCTCTGATAGATTATTGCTCGGATAAGATGTTCTTTTTGATGCATATGGTCATTGTCCAGGAACTAGACGTGAGATTGTGAAGGGCTAAAAATAACGTTAAAAGTCTGACGGTTGGACGGGTGGTTTGGGCAAAAACTCACGTAACTCACACGCCCTGAGGGGATTTGAACTCTCGACCCTGCGGTCGCAAGGCTGCAGCTCTGTCCACTAAGCCATGGAACCGCTGCCCTTGTATCCTCAACCAATCTGCTGACCTAATGATGCACTCTTCAATGAGCTGTATAGCGCTGATAGATTATTGCTTGTCTAGGATTTGTTTGGAATGTATATGGTCTTGTCCATGAGATTAGTCAGGAAGTGCGGTGGCTCAGTGGTTAGCAGTTCGCTGTGAAACGCTGAGGTCCTGAGTTCAAATCCTGTCAAGGGCCATGGGGAGCGTAGTCACTAAATGAATAACCCATTGGGTGGAGGCCAATGGAACTCTGGGACATCCTCACAGGACTAGATGACATCGCAATGGAACGCCATGTCATCATCACAGAACCCGATGAAATCGCAATGGAACTTCTGGGACGTCAACACAGAACTCAATGACATCGCAATGGAATGTCTGGGATGTCAACACGGAACTCGATGACATCACGGTGGAACTTCAAGGACGGCATCACGGAACTCGATGACATCGTGGTGGAACTGCCAAGCCGTCACGGAACTCGATGACATTGCGGTGGAACTTCAAGGACGGCATCACAGAACTCGATGACATCGTGGTGGAACTTCCAGGACGGCATCACGGAGCTCGATGAACTTCCAGGACGTCAACACGGAACTCGATGATATTGTCACTTTTTGGCATCGCAATGGCACTTCTTATCTCCCAACTCCCTCCCTAGTCTACCTTTACACCCCCTAGTTTGCCCACATGTCCACTCGCAGGCTACACACCCCTACCTTACACACTTCCCCAAACCCCCTTCTCTGAGGCCCATGGTATACCCCTATCTGATACACCTTTTCTCTTCTCTGTTCCCTCCATCCTGCCCCCTACCCTTCTGCACCCACTTTGGATCACTCTATCATACAGGATGACGCTCCCAATCGGTCCCTCGGAGAGGACTACAACACTGCAGACACTTCCCACACTTTCTGGCACCAACTAGCAGGACCGTTCCCTAAGGCTCATGGCGGGATTCGAACCTAGGACACCAGCGTTGTAAGGTGCTTTAAGACCACGCTGCTAACCGCTGAGCCACCGTGCTACCCGTGCTAAGCCTCTGTGCTGCCCTGCCCTGTATAGTTAGGAGAAATGTTTGTCATGGGTTTAAGATGTTCTTTTTGATGCATATGGTCATTGTCCAGGAACTAGACGTGAGATTGTGAAGGGCTAAAAATAACGTTAAAAGTCTGACGGTTGGACGGGAGGTTTGGGCAAAAACTCGCATAAATCACACTCCCTGAGGGGATTCGAACTCTCGACCCTGTGGTCGCAAGTCTGCAGCTCTGACCACTAAGCCATGGAACCGCCGCACTTGTAGCCTCAACCAATCTGCTGACCTAATGATGCACTCTTCAATGAGCTGTATAGCGCTGATAGATTATTGCTTGTCTAGGATTTGTTTGGAATGTATATGGTCTTGTCCATGAGATTAGTCAGGAAGTGCGGTGGCTCAGTGGTTAGCAGTTCGCTGTGAAACGCTGAGGTCCTGAGTTCAAATCCCGTCAAGGGCCATGGGGAGCGTAGTCACTAAATGAATAACCCATTGGGTGGAGGCCAATGGAACTCTGGGACATCCTCACAGGACTAGATGACATCGCAATGGAACGCCATGTCATCATCACAGAACCCGATGAAATCGCAATGGAACTTCTGGGACGTCAACACAGAACTCAATGACATCGCAATGGAATGTCTGGGATGTCAACACGGAACTCGATGACATCACGGTGGAACTTCAAGGACGGCATCACGGAACTCGATGACATCGTGGTGGAACTGCCAAGCCGTCACGGAACTCGATGACATTGCGGTGGAACTTCAAGGACGGCATCACGGAACTCGATGACATCGTGGTGGAACTTCCAGGACGGCATCACGGAGCTCGATGAACTTCCAGGACGTCAACACGGAACTCGATGATATTGTCACTTTTTGGCATCGCAATGGCACTTCTTATCTCCCAACTCCCTCGTCTACCTTTACACCCCCTAGTTTGCCCACATGTCCACTCGCAGGCTACACACCCCTACCTTACACACTTCCCCAAACCCCCTTCTCTGTGGCCCATGGTATACCCCTATCTGATACACCTTTTCTCTTCTCTGTTCCCTCCATCCTGCCCCCTACCCATCTGCACCCACTTTGGATCACTCTATCATACAGGATGACGCTCCCAATCGGTCCCTCGGAGAGGACTACAACACTGCAGACACTTCCCACACTTTCTGGCACCAACTAGCAGGACCGTTCCCTAAGGCTCATGGCGGGATTCGAACCTAGGACACCAGCGTTGTAAGGTGCTTTAAGACCACGCTGCTAACCGCTGAGCCACCGTGCTACCCGTGCTAAGCCTCTGTGCTGCCCTGCCCTGTATAGTTAGGAGAAATGTTTGTCATGGGTTTAAGATGTTCTTTTTGATGCATATGGTCATTGTCCAGGAACTAGACGTGAGATTGTGAAGGGCTAAAAATAACGTTAAAAGTCTGACGGTTGGACGGGAGGTTTGGGCAAAAACTCGCATAAATCACACTCCCTGAGGGGATTTGAACTCTCGACCCTGTGGTCGCAAGTCTGCAGCTCTGACCACTAAGCCATGGAACCGCCGCACTTGTAGCCTCAACCAATCTGCTGACCTAATGATGCACTCTTCAATGACGTTGGACGGGTGGTTTGGGCAAAAACTCGCATAAGACACACGACCTGAGGGGATTTGAACTCTCGACCCCATGGTCGCAAGGGCGTAGCTCTAACCACTGAGCCACGGAACCGCCGCACTTGCAGCTTTAACCAATCTGCTGACCTAATGAGGCACTCTTCAATGAGCTGGATAGCTCTGATAGATTATTGCTCGGATAAGATGTTCTTTTTGATGCATATGGTCATTGTCCAGGAACTAGACGTGAGATTGTGAAGGGCTAAAAATAACGTTAAAAGTCTGACGGTTGGACGGGTGGTTTGGGCAAAAACTCACGTAACTCACACGCCCTGAGGGGATTTGAACTCTCGACCCTGCGGTCGCAAGGCTGCAGCTCTGACCACTAAGCCATGGAACCGCCGCACTTGTATCCTCAACCAATCTGCTGACCTAATGATGCACTCTTCAATGAGCTGTATAGCGCTGATAGATTATTGCTTGTCTAGGATTTGTTTGGAATGTATATGGTCTTGTCCATGAGATTAGTCAGGAAGTGCGGTGGCTCAGTGGTTAGCAGTTCGCTGTGAAACGCTGAGGTCCTGAGTTCAAATCCCGACAAGGGCCATGGGGAGCGTAGTTACTAAATGAATAACCCATTGGGTGGAGGCCAATGGAACGCTGGGACATCCTCACAGGACTAGATGACATCGCAATGGAACGCCATGTCATCATCACAGAACCCGATGAAATCGCAATGGAACTTCTGGGACGTCAACACAGAACTCAATGACATCGCAATGGAATGTCTGGGATGTCAACACGGAACTCGATGACATCACGGTGGAACTTCAAGGACGGCATCACGGAACTCGATGACATCGTGGTGGAACTGCCAAGCCGTCACGGAACTCGATGACATTGCGGTGGAACTTCAAGGACGGCATCACGGAACTCGATGACATCGTGGTGGAACTTCCAGGACGGCATCACGGAGCTCGATGAACTTCCAGGACGTCAACACGGAACTCGATGACAGCGCCGTGGAACTTCAAGGTCGGCATCGTGGAACTCGATGACATCACGGTGGAACTTCAAGGAAAGCATCACAGAACTCGATGACATGGAACGCTGGGACATCCTCACAGGACTAGATGACATCGCAATGGAACTTCCAGGATGGCATCACGGAGCTCGATGAACTTCCAGGACGTCAACACGGAACTCGATGACAGCGCTGTGGAACTTCAAGGACGGCATCATGGAACTCGATGACATTGCGGTGAATCTTCTGGGACGGCATCACGGAACTCGATGATATTGTCACTTTTTGGCATCGCAATGGCACTTCTTATCTCCCAACTCCCTCCCTAGTCTACCTTTACACCCCCTAGTTTGCCCACATGTCCACTCGCAGGCTACACACCCCTACCTTACACACTTCCCCAAACCCCCTTCTCTGAGGCCCATGGTATACCCCTATCTGATACACCTTTTCTCTTCTCTGTTCCCTCCATCCTGCCCCCTACCCTTCTGCACCCACTTTGGATCACTCTATCATACAGGATGACGCTCCCAATCGGTCCCTCGGAGAGGACTACAACACTGCAGACACTTCCCACACTTTCTGGCACCAACTAGCAGGACCGTTCCCTAAGGCTCATGGCGGGATTCGAACCTAGGACACCAGCGTTGTAAGGTGCTTTAAGACCACGCTGCTAACCGCTGAGCCACCGTGCTACCCGTGCTAAGCCTCTGTGCTGCCCTGCCCTGTATAGTTAGGAGAAATGTTTGTCATGGGTTTAAGATGTTCTTTTTGATGCATATGGTCATTGTCCAGGAACTAGACGTGAGATTGTGAAGGGCTAAAAATAACGTTAAAAGTCTGACGGTTGGACGGGTGGTTTGGGCAAAAACTCACGTAACTCACACGCCCTGAGGGGATTTGAACTCTCGACCCTGCGGTCGCAAGGCTGCAGCTCTGACCACTAAGCCATGGAACCGCCGCACTTGTATCCTCAACCAATCTGCTGACCTAATGATGCACTCTTCAATGAGCTGTATAGCGCTGATAGATTATTGCTTGTCTAGGATTTGTTTGGAATGTATATGGTCTTGTCCATGAGATTAGTCAGGAAGTGCGGTGGCTCAGTGGTTAGCAGTTCGCTGTGAAACGCTGAGGTCCTGAGTTCAAATCCCGTCAAGGGCCATGGGGAGCGTAGTCACTAAATGAATAACCCATTGGGTGGAGGCCAATGGAACTCTGGGACATCCTCACAGGACTAGATGACATCGCAATGGAACGCCATGTCATCATCACAGAACCCGATGAAATCGCAATGGAACTTCTGGGACGTCAACACAGAACTCAATGACATCGCAATGGAATGTCTGGGATGTCAACACGGAACTCGATGACATCACGGTGGAACTTCAAGGACGGCATCACGGAGCTCGATGAACTTCCAGGACGTCAACACGGAACTCGATGACAGCGCCGTGGAACTTCAAGGTCGGCATCGTGGAAGTCGATGACATCACGGTGGAACTTCAAGGACGGCATCACGGAACTCGATGACATCGTGGTGGAACTTCCAGGAAGGCATCACGGAGCTCGATGAACTTCCAGGACGTCAACACGGAACTCGATGACAGCGCCGTGGAACTTCAAGGACGGCATCACGGAACTCGATGATATTGTCACTTTTTGGCATCGCAATGGCACTTCTTATCTCCCAACTCCCTCCCTAGTCTACCTTTACACCCCCTAGTTTGCCCACATGTCCACTCGCAGGCTACACACCCCTACCTTACACACTTCCCCAAACCCCCTTCTCTGAGGCCCATGGTATACCCCTATCTGATACACCTTTTCTCTTCTCTGTTCCCTCCATCCTGCCCCCTACCCATCTGCACCCACTTTGGATCACTCTATCATACAGGATGACGCTCCCAATCGGTCCCTCGGAGAGGACTACAACACTGCAGACACTTCCCACACTTTCTGGCACCAACTAGCAGGACCGTTCCCTAAGGCTCATGGCGGGATTCGAACCTAGGACACCAGCGTTGTAAGGTGCTTTAAGACCACGCTGCTAACCGCTGAGCCACCGTGCTACCCGTGCTAAGCCTCTGTGCTGCCCTGCCCTGTATAGTTAGGAGAAATGTTTGTCATGGGTTTAAGATGTTCTTTTTGATGCATATGGTCATTGTCCAGGAACTAGACGTGAGATTGTGAAGGGCTAAAAATAACGTTAAAAGTCTGACGGTTGGACGGGAGGTTTGGGCAAAAACTCGCATAAATCACACTCCCTGAGGGGATTTGAACTCTCGACCCTGTGGTCGCAAGTCTGCAGCTCTGACCACTAAGCCATGGAACCGCCGCACTTGTAGCCTCAACCAATCTGCTGACCTAATGATGCACTCTTCAATGACGTTGGACGGGTGGTTTGGGCAAAAACTCGCATAAGACACACGACCTGAGGGGATTTGAACTCTCGACCCCATGGTCGCAAGGGCGTAGCTCTAACCACTGAGCCACGGAACCGCCGCACTTGCAGCTTTAACCAATCTGCTGACCTAATGAGGCACTCTTCAATGAGCTGGATAGCTCTGATAGATTATTGCTCGGATAAGATGTTCTTTTTGATGCATATGGTCATTGTCCAGGAACTAGACGTGAGATTGTGAAGGGCTAAAAATAACGTTAAAAGTCTGACGGTTGGACGGGTGGTTTGGGCAAAAACTCACGTAACTCACACGCCCTGAGGGGATTTGAACTCTCGACCCTGCGGTCGCAAGGCTGCAGCTCTGTCCACTAAGCCATGGAACCGCTGCCCTTGTATCCTCAACCAATCTGCTGACCTAATGATGCACTCTTCAATGAGCTGTATAGCGCTGATAGATTATTGCTTGTCTAGGATTTGTTTGGAATGTATATGGTCTTGTCCATGAGATTAGTCAGGAAGTGCGGTGGCTCAGTGGTTAGCAGTTCGCTGTGAAACGCTGAGGTCCTGAGTTCAAATCCTGTCAAGGGCCATGGGGAGCGTAGTCACTAAATGAATAACCCATTGGGTGGAGGCCAATGGAACTCTGGGACATCCTCACAGGACTAGATGACATCGCAATGGAACGCCATGTCATCATCACAGAACCCGATGAAATCGCAATGGAACTTCTGGGACGTCAACACAGAACTCAATGACATCGCAATGGAATGTCTGGGATGTCAACACGGAACTCGATGACATCACGGTGGAACTTCAAGGACGGCATCACGGAACTCGATGACATCGTGGTGGAACTGCCAAGCCGTCACGGAACTCGATGACATTGCGGTGGAACTTCAAGGACGGCATCACGGAACTCGATGACATCGTGGTGGAACTTCCAGGACGGCATCACGGAGCTCGATGAACTTCCAGGACGTCAACACGGAACTCGATGATATTGTCACTTTTTGGCATCGCAATGGCACTTCTTATCTCCCAACTCCCTCCCTAGTCTACCTTTACACCCCCTAGTTTGCCCACATGTCCACTCGCAGGCTACACACCCCTACCTTACACACTTCCCCAAACCCCCTTCTCTGAGGCCCATGGTATACCCCTATCTGATACACCTTTTCTCTTCTCTGTTCCCTCCATCCTGCCCCCTACCCTTCTGCACCCACTTTGGATCACTCTATCATACAGGATGACGCTCCCAATCGGTCCCTCGGAGAGGACTACAACACTGCAGACACTTCCCACACTTTCTGGCACCAACTAGCAGGACCGTTCCCTAAGGCTCATGGCGGGATTCGAACCTAGGACACCAGCGTTGTAAGGTGCTTTAAGACCACGCTGCTAACCGCTGAGCCACCGTGCTACCCGTGCTAAGCCTCTGTGCTGCCCTGCCCTGTATAGTTAGGAGAAATGTTTGTCATGGGTTTAAGATGTTCTTTTTGATGCATATGGTCATTGTCCAGGAACTAGACGTGAGATTGTGAAGGGCTAAAAATAACGTTAAAAGTCTGACGGTTGGACGGGAGGTTTGGGCAAAAACTCGCATAAATCACACTCCCTGAGGGGATTCGAACTCTCGACCCTGTGGTCGCAAGTCTGCAGCTCTGACCACTAAGCCATGGAACCGCCGCACTTGTAGCCTCAACCAATCTGCTGACCTAATGATGCACTCTTCAATGAGCTGTATAGCGCTGATAGATTATTGCTTGTCTAGGATTTGTTTGGAATGTATATGGTCTTGTCCATGAGATTAGTCAGGAAGTGCGGTGGCTCAGTGGTTAGCAGTTCGCTGTGAAACGCTGAGGTCCTGAGTTCAAATCCCGTCAAGGGCCATGGGGAGCGTAGTCACTAAATGAATAACCCATTGGGTGGAGGCCAATGGAACTCTGGGACATCCTCACAGGACTAGATGACATCGCAATGGAACGCCATGTCATCATCACAGAACCCGATGAAATCGCAATGGAACTTCTGGGACGTCAACACAGAACTCAATGACATCGCAATGGAATGTCTGGGATGTCAACACGGAACTCGATGACATCACGGTGGAACTTCAAGGACGGCATCACGGAACTCGATGACATCGTGGTGGAACTGCCAAGCCGTCACGGAACTCGATGACATTGCGGTGGAACTTCAAGGACGGCATCACGGAACTCGATGACATCGTGGTGGAACTTCCAGGACGGCATCACGGAGCTCGATGAACTTCCAGGACGTCAACACGGAACTCGATGATATTGTCACTTTTTGGCATCGCAATGGCACTTCTTATCTCCCAACTCCCTCGTCTACCTTTACACCCCCTAGTTTGCCCACATGTCCACTCGCAGGCTACACACCCCTACCTTACACACTTCCCCAAACCCCCTTCTCTGTGGCCCATGGTATACCCCTATCTGATACACCTTTTCTCTTCTCTGTTCCCTCCATCCTGCCCCCTACCCATCTGCACCCACTTTGGATCACTCTATCATACAGGATGACGCTCCCAATCGGTCCCTCGGAGAGGACTACAACACTGCAGACACTTCCCACACTTTCTGGCACCAACTAGCAGGACCGTTCCCTAAGGCTCATGGCGGGATTCGAACCTAGGACACCAGCGTTGTAAGGTGCTTTAAGACCACGCTGCTAACCGCTGAGCCACCGTGCTACCCGTGCTAAGCCTCTGTGCTGCCCTGCCCTGTATAGTTAGGAGAAATGTTTGTCATGGGTTTAAGATGTTCTTTTTGATGCATATGGTCATTGTCCAGGAACTAGACGTGAGATTGTGAAGGGCTAAAAATAACGTTAAAAGTCTGACGGTTGGACGGGAGGTTTGGGCAAAAACTCGCATAAATCACACTCCCTGAGGGGATTTGAACTCTCGACCCTGTGGTCGCAAGTCTGCAGCTCTGACCACTAAGCCATGGAACCGCCGCACTTGTAGCCTCAACCAATCTGCTGACCTAATGATGCACTCTTCAATGACGTTGGACGGGTGGTTTGGGCAAAAACTCGCATAAGACACACGACCTGAGGGGATTTGAACTCTCGACCCCATGGTCGCAAGGGCGTAGCTCTAACCACTGAGCCACGGAACCGCCGCACTTGCAGCTTTAACCAATCTGCTGACCTAATGAGGCACTCTTCAATGAGCTGGATAGCTCTGATAGATTATTGCTCGGATAAGATGTTCTTTTTGATGCATATGGTCATTGTCCAGGAACTAGACGTGAGATTGTGAAGGGCTAAAAATAACGTTAAAAGTCTGACGGTTGGACGGGTGGTTTGGGCAAAAACTCACGTAACTCACACGCCCTGAGGGGATTTGAACTCTCGACCCTGCGGTCGCAAGGCTGCAGCTCTGACCACTAAGCCATGGAACCGCCGCACTTGTATCCTCAACCAATCTGCTGACCTAATGATGCACTCTTCAATGAGCTGTATAGCGCTGATAGATTATTGCTTGTCTAGGATTTGTTTGGAATGTATATGGTCTTGTCCATGAGATTAGTCAGGAAGTGCGGTGGCTCAGTGGTTAGCAGTTCGCTGTGAAACGCTGAGGTCCTGAGTTCAAATCCCGTCAAGGGCCATGGGGAGCGTAGTTACTAAATGAATAACCCATTGGGTGGAGGCCAATGGAACGCTGGGACATCCTCACAGGACTAGATGACATCGCAATGGAACGCCATGTCATCATCACAGAACCCGATGAAATCGCAATGGAACTTCTGGGACGTCAACACAGAACTCAATGACATCGCAATGGAATGTCTGGGATGTCAACACGGAACTCGATGACATCACGGTGGAACTTCAAGGACGGCATCACGGAACTCGATGACATCGTGGTGGAACTGCCAAGCCGTCACGGAACTCGATGACATTGCGGTGGAACTTCAAGGACGGCATCACGGAACTCGATGACATCGTGGTGGAACTTCCAGGACGGCATCACGGAGCTCGATGAACTTCCAGGACGTCAACACGGAACTCGATGACAGCGCCGTGGAACTTCAAGGTCGGCATCGTGGAACTCGATGACATCACGGTGGAACTTCAAGGACAGCATCACAGAACTCGATGACATGGAACGCTGGGACATCCTCACAGGACTAGATGACATCGCAATGGAACTTCCAGGACGGCATCACGGAGCTCGATGAACTTCCAGGACGTCAACACGGAACTCGATGACAGCGCTGTGGAACTTCAAGGACGGCATCATGGAACTCGATGACATTGCGGTGAATCTTCTGGGACGGCATCACGGAACTCGATGATATTGTCACTTTTTGGCATCGCAATGGCACTTCTTATCTCCCAACTCCCTCCCTAGTCTACCTTTACACCCCCTAGTTTGCCCACATGTCCACTCGCAGGCTACACACCCCTACCTTACACACTTCCCCAAACCCCCTTCTCTGAGGCCCATGGTATACCCCTATCTGATACACCTTTTCTCTTCTCTGTTCCCTCCATCCTGCCCCCTACCCTTCTGCACCCACTTTGGATCACTCTATCATACAGGATGACGCTCCCAATCGGTCCCTCGGAGAGGACTACAACACTGCAGACACTTCCCACACTTTCTGGCACCAACTAGCAGGACCGTTCCCTAAGGCTCATGGCGGGATTCGAACCTAGGACACCAGCGTTGTAAGGTGCTTTAAGACCACGCTGCTAACCGCTGAGCCACCGTGCTACCCGTGCTAAGCCTCTGTGCTGCCCTGCCCTGTATAGTTAGGAGAAATGTTTGTCATGGGTTTAAGATGTTCTTTTTGATGCATATGGTCATTGTCCAGGAACTAGACGTGAGATTGTGAAGGGCTAAAAATAACGTTAAAAGTCTGACGGTTGGACGGGTGGTTTGGGCAAAAACTCACGTAACTCACACGCCCTGAGGGGATTTGAACTCTCGACCCTGCGGTCGCAAGGCTGCAGCTCTGACCACTAAGCCATGGAACCGCCGCACTTGTATCCTCAACCAATCTGCTGACCTAATGATGCACTCTTCAATGAGCTGTATAGCGCTGATAGATTATTGCTTGTCTAGGATTTGTTTGGAATGTATATGGTCTTGTCCATGAGATTAGTCAGGAAGTGCGGTGGCTCAGTGGTTAGCAGTTCGCTGTGAAACGCTGAGGTCCTGAGTTCAAATCCCGTCAAGGGCCATGGGGAGCGTAGTCACTAAATGAATAACCCATTGGGTGGAGGCCAATGGAACTCTGGGACATCCTCACAGGACTAGATGACATCGCAATGGAACGCCATGTCATCATCACAGAACCCGATGAAATCGCAATGGAACTTCTGGGACGTCAACACAGAACTCAATGACATCGCAATGGAATGTCTGGGATGTCAACACGGAACTCGATGACATCACGGTGGAACTTCAAGGACGGCATCACGGAGCTCGATGAACTTCCAGGACGTCAACACGGAACTCGATGACAGCGCCGTGGAACTTCAAGGTCGGCATCGTGGAAGTCGATGACATCACGGTGGAACTTCAAGGACGGCATCACGGAACTCGATGACATCGTGGTGGAACTTCCAGGACGGCATCACGGAGCTCGATGAACTTCCAGGACGTCAACACGGAACTCGATGACAGCGCCGTGGAACTTCAAGGACGGCATCACGGAACTCGATGATATTGTCACTTTTTGGCATCGCAATGGCACTTCTTATCTCCCAACTCCCTCCCTAGTTTACCTTTACACCCCCTAGTTTGCCCACATGTCCACTCGCAGGCTACACACCCCTACCTTACACACTTCCCCAAACCCCCTTCTCTGAGGCCCATGGTATACCCCTATCTGATACACCTTTTCTCTTCTCTGTTCCCTCCATCCTGCCCCCTACCCATCTGCACCCACTTTGGATCACTCTATCATACAGGATGACGCTCCCAATCGGTCCCTCGGAGAGGACTACAACACTGCAGACACTTCCCACACTTTCTGGCACCAACTAGCAGGACCGTTCCCTAAGGCTCATGGCGGGATTCGAACCTAGGACACCAGCGTTGTAAGGTGCTTTAAGACCACGCTGCTAACCGCTGAGCCACCGTGCTACCCGTGCTAAGCCTCTGTGCTGCCCTGCCCTGTATAGTTAGGAGAAATGTTTGTCATGGGTTTAAGATGTTCTTTTTGATGCATATGGTCATTGTCCAGGAACTAGACGTGAGATTGTGAAGGGCTAAAAATAACGTTAAAAGTCTGACGGTTGGACGGGAGGTTTGGGCAAAAACTCGCATAAATCACACTCCCTGAGGGGATTTGAACTCTCGACCCTGTGGTCGCAAGTCTGCAGCTCTGACCACTAAGCCATGGAACCGCCGCACTTGTAGCCTCAACCAATCTGCTGACCTAATGATGCACTCTTCAATGACGTTGGACGGGTGGTTTGGGCAAAAACTCGCATAAGACACACGACCTGAGGGGATTTGAACTCTCGACCCCATGGTCGCAAGGGCGTAGCTCTAACCACTGAGCCACGGAACCGCCGCACTTGCAGCTTTAACCAATCTGCTGACCTAATGAGGCACTCTTCAATGAGCTGGATAGCTCTGATAGATTATTGCTCGGATAAGATGTTCTTTTTGATGCATATGGTCATTGTCCAGGAACTAGACGTGAGATTGTGAAGGGCTAAAAATAACGTTAAAAGTCTGACGGTTGGACGGGTGGTTTGGGCAAAAACTCACGTAACTCACACGCCCTGAGGGGATTTGAACTCTCGACCCTGCGGTCGCAAGGCTGCAGCTCTGTCCACTAAGCCATGGAACCGCTGCCCTTGTATCCTCAACCAATCTGCTGACCTAATGATGCACTCTTCAATGAGCTGTATAGCGCTGATAGATTATTGCTTGTCTAGGATTTGTTTGGAATGTATATGGTCTTGTCCATGAGATTAGTCAGGAAGTGCGGTGGCTCAGTGGTTAGCAGTTCGCTGTGAAACGCTGAGGTCCTGAGTTCAAATCCTGTCAAGGGCCATGGGGAGCGTAGTCACTAAATGAATAACCCATTGGGTGGAGGCCAATGGAACTCTGGGACATCCTCACAGGACTAGATGACATCGCAATGGAACGCCATGTCATCATCACAGAACCCGATGAAATCGCAATGGAACTTCTGGGACGTCAACACAGAACTCAATGACATCGCAATGGAATGTCTGGGATGTCAACACGGAACTCGATGACATCACGGTGGAACTTCAAGGACGGCATCACGGAACTCGATGACATCGTGGTGGAACTGCCAAGCCGTCACGGAACTCGATGACATTGCGGTGGAACTTCAAGGACGGCATCACGGAACTCGATGACATCGTGGTGGAACTTCCAGGACGGCATCACGGAGCTCGATGAACTTCCAGGACGTCAACACGGAACTCGATGATATTGTCACTTTTTGGCATCGCAATGGCACTTCTTATCTCCCAACTCCCTCCCTAGTCTACCTTTACACCCCCTAGTTTGCCCACATGTCCACTCGCAGGCTACACACCCCTACCTTACACACTTCCCCAAACCCCCTTCTCTGAGGCCCATGGTATACCCCTATCTGATACACCTTTTCTCTTCTCTGTTCCCTCCATCCTGCCCCCTACCCTTCTGCACCCACTTTGGATCACTCTATCATACAGGATGACGCTCCCAATCGGTCCCTCGGAGAGGACTACAACACTGCAGACACTTCCCACACTTTCTGGCACCAACTAGCAGGACCGTTCCCTAAGGCTCATGGCGGGATTCGAACCTAGGACACCAGCGTTGTAAGGTGCTTTAAGACCACGCTGCTAACCGCTGAGCCACCGTGCTACCCGTGCTAAGCCTCTGTGCTGCCCTGCCCTGTATAGTTAGGAGAAATGTTTGTCATGGGTTTAAGATGTTCTTTTTGATGCATATGGTCATTGTCCAGGAACTAGACGTGAGATTGTGAAGGGCTAAAAATAACGTTAAAAGTCTGACGGTTGGACGGGAGGTTTGGGCAAAAACTCGCATAAATCACACTCCCTGAGGGGATTCGAACTCTCGACCCTGTGGTCGCAAGTCTGCAGCTCTGACCACTAAGCCATGGAACCGCCGCACTTGTAGCCTCAACCAATCTGCTGACCTAATGATGCACTCTTCAATGAGCTGTATAGCGCTGATAGATTATTGCTTGTCTAGGATTTGTTTGGAATGTATATGGTCTTGTCCATGAGATTAGTCAGGAAGTGCGGTGGCTCAGTGGTTAGCAGTTCGCTGTGAAACGCTGAGGTCCTGAGTTCAAATCCCGTCAAGGGCCATGGGGAGCGTAGTCACTAAATGAATAACCCATTGGGTGGAGGCCAATGGAACTCTGGGACATCCTCACAGGACTAGATGACATCGCAATGGAACGCCATGTCATCATCACAGAACCCGATGAAATCGCAATGGAACTTCTGGGACGTCAACACAGAACTCAATGACATCGCAATGGAATGTCTGGGATGTCAACACGGAACTCGATGACATCACGGTGGAACTTCAAGGACGGCATCACGGAACTCGATGACATCGTGGTGGAACTGCCAAGCCGTCACGGAACTCGATGACATTGCGGTGGAACTTCAAGGACGGCATCACGGAACTCGATGACATCGTGGTGGAACTTCCAGGACGGCATCACGGAGCTCGATGAACTTCCAGGACGTCAACACGGAACTCGATGATATTGTCACTTTTTGGCATCGCAATGGCACTTCTTATCTCCCAACTCCCTCGTCTACCTTTACACCCCCTAGTTTGCCCACATGTCCACTCGCAGGCTACACACCCCTACCTTACACACTTCCCCAAACCCCCTTCTCTGTGGCCCATGGTATACCCCTATCTGATACACCTTTTCTCTTCTCTGTTCCCTCCATCCTGCCCCCTACCCATCTGCACCCACTTTGGATCACTCTATCATACAGGATGACGCTCCCAATCGGTCCCTCGGAGAGGACTACAACACTGCAGACACTTCCCACACTTTCTGGCACCAACTAGCAGGACCGTTCCCTAAGGCTCATGGCGGGATTCGAACCTAGGACACCAGCGTTGTAAGGTGCTTTAAGACCACGCTGCTAACCGCTGAGCCACCGTGCTACCCGTGCTAAGCCTCTGTGCTGCCCTGCCCTGTATAGTTAGGAGAAATGTTTGTCATGGGTTTAAGATGTTCTTTTTGATGCATATGGTCATTGTCCAGGAACTAGACGTGAGATTGTGAAGGGCTAAAAATAACGTTAAAAGTCTGACGGTTGGACGGGAGGTTTGGGCAAAAACTCGCATAAATCACACTCCCTGAGGGGATTTGAACTCTCGACCCTGTGGTCGCAAGTCTGCAGCTCTGACCACTAAGCCATGGAACCGCCGCACTTGTAGCCTCAACCAATCTGCTGACCTAATGATGCACTCTTCAATGACGTTGGACGGGTGGTTTGGGCAAAAACTCGCATAAGACACACGACCTGAGGGGATTTGAACTCTCGACCCCATGGTCGCAAGGGCGTAGCTCTAACCACTGAGCCACGGAACCGCCGCACTTGCAGCTTTAACCAATCTGCTGACCTAATGAGGCACTCTTCAATGAGCTGGATAGCTCTGATAGATTATTGCTCGGATAAGATGTTCTTTTTGATGCATATGGTCATTGTCCAGGAACTAGACGTGAGATTGTGAAGGGCTAAAAATAACGTTAAAAGTCTGACGGTTGGACGGGTGGTTTGGGCAAAAACTCACGTAACTCACACGCCCTGAGGGGATTTGAACTCTCGACCCTGCGGTCGCAAGGCTGCAGCTCTGACCACTAAGCCATGGAACCGCCGCACTTGTATCCTCAACCAATCTGCTGACCTAATGATGCACTCTTCAATGAGCTGTATAGCGCTGATAGATTATTGCTTGTCTAGGATTTGTTTGGAATGTATATGGTCTTGTCCATGAGATTAGTCAGGAAGTGCGGTGGCTCAGTGGTTAGCAGTTCGCTGTGAAACGCTGAGGTCCTGAGTTCAAATCCCGTCAAGGGCCATGGGGAGCGTAGTTACTAAATGAATAACCCATTGGGTGGAGGCCAATGGAACGCTGGGACATCCTCACAGGACTAGATGACATCGCAATGGAACGCCATGTCATCATCACAGAACCCGATGAAATCGCAATGGAACTTCTGGGACGTCAACACAGAACTCAATGACATCGCAATGGAATGTCTGGGATGTCAACACGGAACTCGATGACATCACGGTGGAACTTCAAGGACGGCATCACGGAACTCGATGACATCGTGGTGGAACTGCCAAGCCGTCACGGAACTCGATGACATTGCGGTGGAACTTCAAGGACGGCATCACGGAACTCGATGACATCGTGGTGGAACTTCCAGGACGGCATCACGGAGCTCGATGAACTTCCAGGACGTCAACACGGAACTCGATGACAGCGCCGTGGAACTTCAAG